>NC_085846.1:113247583-113325083 GCF_035594765.1 Anolis carolinensis | reverse complement strand
ACCCAACAAGTAACGATGAGATGAAAACATTTGGGGCCTTGTCACATTGGGATATATGCTTATTATATCAGAATACATCCTGTATTTTTAAGGACTGGGTGTATACTGTATTCAGACGAGAGGCATACTGACCCCATCGTACCCGATTCTTACATTTTGAAATTACTACGCTTTGACTCATCACACCACAGAAGGCTGACATCTCCTAATCCATTCAAATGTTCTCATTTTTTTTCTTTTGGAAAATGAAAATCTTCATAACCTTTTGGAGATTTTATGGTCTTTGGAAAGGCATGACCTTATTAGAAGTCATAACCCTTTGGAAAAATGATGCCATAACCTTTTGGGGAAATTGTATTCAATCAGGTTTCTCAGCTGTTAATCTGATGTACCTTGACATCTCTTTGAACTGTTAGGGACAAAGATATGCCAATGCACAATAGCAGAGTTTCAGAAGTGTTATTTTAATTGCCCAAAAAACATCTACTCTCCCTTAAAATATATTGGCCTTTAAATCATGCTCTCAAGAGATAAAAAAAAACTTATTTTAAAAAAATATACGGTAATTGGTTTACTCACAAACTTAATGTATTCAGCATACAGGTACTTTGCATATCAATCCAGTTACAGACAGGGTTTGTAGTAGTTTCTCTGTGTAGATAGCACAGAGCATGTTTCTTAGAATCTTAACAGTCCATAGTCTAAAGCAGGGGTCCCCAAACTAAGGCCCGGGGGCCGGATGCGGCCCATCGAAGCCATTTATCCGGCCCCCACGACACAAGGGCAGAAGGGGGTTGGGCTAAATGACCCAAGGGGTCTCTTCTTCTCTTCCAACCTTCCTCCTCCTCCTCCTCCTCCTCCTCCTCCTTCTTAACATTGAGGCTGGGTGGCCATCTGTCAGGGGTGCTTTGCTGTGCTTTTGGTGCACAAAGGCATAAGGGGATTGGACTAAATGTCCCAAAGGGTCTCTTCCAACCCTCTTTATTATTATTATTATTATTATTATTATTATTATTATTATTATTATTATTATTTTATTATGTCACAGCAAACAAGATAGATATGCTGGATTTTATATCACAAAATCACAAGTCGAACACTTCCCAAGTGTCTAGGACTGTGTGATGTATTTTCAGATGATGCGTGCAGATCCCAGTAGGGTGGCCTTTTGCAGTTGGCAGATCGTAATTTTATTATTATTATTATTATTATTATTATTATTATTATTATTAATGTTGAGGCTGGGTGGCCATCTGTCAGGGGTGCTTTGCTTGTGTTTCGGTGCACAAAGGCAGAAGGGGATTTGATTCAATAGCCCAAAGGGTCTCTTACAACTCTCTTTTTTGTTGTTGTTGTTGTTGTTGTTGTTGTTGTTGTTGTTGCTGTTATTGCTCGGTGGCCAACTATAGTCCGGCCCTCCAACGGTCCGAAGGATCGTGAACTGGCCCCATTTAAAAAGTTTGGGGACCCTTGGTCTAAAGCATCTCTCTGTTCTGAGAGTCTAATATTAGAGTCTGTCTAGTCTGAAAGTCTAATACTTCTGCTTCTAATGGCATCTGAAAGCTTACATCTGTTTCTACTGAAATTTCTAAGCATACTGTTTCTAAAATGGAGTCTGAGTCCTGAACAATCCCAGATCTGATCACATGGTCTGCAGCCCCTCCCACAACATAGAGTTAAGGAAACCTGCATACCAATACACACATATACAGTACAGTAAGCAATCGGAAATATATGCATAACAAATAACTACTGGAAGCTCGAAGAAGGTTGCTATTTTCATCATTTTCTTCTAATATTGTGTAGCGACAGTCTGGAAGTTTCAAACTACTGTTCTTGTGAGATTTTAGCTGACAGAATGTATACTGATTTTACGATCCCACATTTTAAAAAAGGGCCTCAGAACCATATTAAATTTAAAAACACGATTAGCATCCCATGTGTAATTACTCAATTTCTTTTTTTGCATATGGATTCCAATGGATTACTGATGGAACGGGGGACAAAGTCATATGATAGGACAATGCAACTTAAGAACAAACCTACACAATCTATCTTGTTCTTAACTTCGAGATTGCCTGTATAGGGATATCTTAATAAACAAATACATTTCTGCCGAAACACTCCACAAAACTTTTGTGCATTCATTTTGGTGATGCCATTAAATAGAGCTTATGAAAAATGACTTGGGTGCATTTAGCTTGGAGAAGACCAGGAGATGATATAGTAGCCAGTCTTAAATATTTGAAGGATGTCATGCAGAAGATGGAGTAAGCTTCTTCTCGGCGGCTCTAGAGACTAGGACTAAAACCAATAGATTCAAATTACAAGAAAAGAGAGTTCGCCTAAGTATGAGGAAGAACATTAGGAATCCATCACCCTCCTGTGGCGGTTTATTCCATTCTCGCATAGTTCCTATATTTAAAAAGAACTGTACGAGAGTGGAATAAACTGCCACAGTTTTCTTGTCAAGATTTGTCTTTGTCTTCCTCTGAGACTGAGAGAAAGCAGCTGGGGTGGCAATGCTCAGCAGGCCACACCAATGGCTTGTGCAGACCCTATGCAGCCCATGGATTGTATGTTGTGCAGACTTGTTCTAGCCCATCACTGAACTGAGAAATCAAGCGGGTGTTATAGTTCAGCCCATGATTGTGCCTGCTCCTAATGTCAATAAGGATGTGGATCATGGATTTTCTGAGCCTGCGAGACAGCAGGAAATTTTAAGTTCTGAAACTGAGCAGCCTGTGTCTCCAGCAGCTAATGAAGACCACATTCCCAAGAGGGACCCAGATGCTGCTGAGAAGTCTTTATCTAAGAAAAGCACGGTCAGAGACTGAAAGAAGTTCAGAGGATGAAGTCCCAGGTGAAGAGGATAATGAGCTGATAGATAGGAGACTTACTTTTCGTAATCTCTGGGCTGCTCAGCAGAATCTCCGTAGGTCACAGCGCTTGTTAGAGAAGAAGCCATTATCAGGTAGTCAGGGAAAGCAGCATGATTTTATGTGTATATTAGAGAGGCCAGGGAGATTTTCACCATCTGGTCAATGTTGGTTATTGAGGCAACATCTCTTACCAAGACCTAGTCAAGCCTCCTAAGGAAGTTCTAATTCCTTGTCTTTGTTCATGTTTCATGCTTCCAAGTTCAAAGAATTGTTCGTGGATTTTTGTATTGGATTTTATGCTGCCTCGTGTACCTTGGTTCTTTTGTACTGAATGCCCTGTTGTTCTGGGTTTTTGAAACTACTCTTGTACCTTGAATCTTGTGGACTATTTCATTTAGGCTTTGACTTTTTTACTATTTTTACTGAACTGCCTTTTATATAATCTTCAATAAACTGCATTGCTAATTTAACTTGGACTGGAGTGTGGTGGTTAAGTACAGAGGTGCTTCCTGCCCTGGAGTACAACAGTGGGTTCCTTTTCATGTCAGCAACCCTTCTTCATGTCCAGTGGCCAAATCAAAAATTTGGTCTTTGTTCATTCACAGCGACCCATTTGCTTTCTCCATTGTTTCTCACTACCTTGCTTTCAGTGCAATTATCTGGCAATTAAAGACTGATCAAAAACTCTTGCTGGTTGCTCTGTTCTGAATCACGACTTTCTTTGCTCTGCCCTTTAAAATGCAAGCATCTTGTGAATAAACAGCAGATGGCCGGGTGAACTGTGGGATGCAGTGACTCCAGAACTGTGGTGACATCTCACCCAGCCAAGATAGCAGCGATTAATGATGAGTGAATATTTGGAAATGGGCTTGCAACATCAACCATAGCTGTGTGTATTATTTAATGTATATGGATCTCTATCTAAGGTTCCATCCAATGTATGTTTCCAAATGGTTTTGCAAGAAGACAGTTTACATCTCTGAAACCTTCATAAGTCACAGTCTTTGTTTGTCAGCTTTCCATATTTGTGGGATTTCCAAAAATGGAAAAACAGAGGCATACTTTTTTTATCCCTCAAGAAAATACTTCTCTAAGCACCTGTAAGTCCTCCAAAATGATTCTGTGGTCAAAGTCATGCTCGATGACCAACAAATACTTTCAGGAGTGTTTTGTAGATCCTTCAGTGCAATTCTGTATTTGGTTGCTACTGGGACCAGAGGTGTTTTGGATCTTGGGTATTGGTGAGAGATGGAGACCAAGTCTAAATGCAAAATTCGTGTATGTTTCTGATATATGTTATACACATAGCCTGAACGTTTTTTAATTGTATCAGAAGCGACTTGAGAACATACTGCAAGTTGTTTCTGGTGTAAGAGAATTGGCCGTCTTCAGAGACGTTGCCCAGGGGACACCCAGATGTGTTACTATCCTCCAGGAGGCTTCTCTCATGTCCTTGCAAGCTAGAGCTAACAGATGGGAACTCACCTCATCTTGTGGATTCAAACCGCCAACCTTCAGGTCAGCAACCCAACCTTCAGGTCAGCAGTTCAACTGGCACAAGGCTTTAACCCATTGCCCTACCGCAGCTCCTACTCTGAAGATAACTTTGTACAATATTTTGAGAAATTTTTCACATGAAACAAAACTGGTGTGCATTGAGCTATCACATAGCATATGTGTCACTTTCTCAGCCACTCAGAATGTGGGTATTTTAGATAAGAGGTGGTCAACCTGTACTATGCCACCAAAGCTCACCAAAGTCATCAAAACCATACCTAAATCTGAATCATTCATACCACAATACTTCTCATTTCTATTTATGGTTGTAAAAACTGGACAATGAATACGGCTGACCAAAAAAAACCAACCACCAATTAATTTAAAATGCAGGGATGGAGGAGAGTATTGTGGATGTCATGGACTGCCAAAAAAGACAACTAGATCAGTCCAAGAACAAGTCAACTCTGAGCTCTTTCTGGAAGCCAAAATGACTCAATTGAGACTACTGCGATTTGGCCATAATCATAAAATGGCATGATACACCGGAAAAAATATGATAATATTCTCAGTAGCTAAAGAGAGTAGGAATAAACTGCATTGCAGGTGGATCAAGGAAGCCACAATCACAGTTTGCAAGATCTGATCTGAGCTGTTGATAACCACAGATAATGGCAGTCTCTCGTAACTTTGTGTGATAATGCTAGGGCATTTCCATCCTTATTTAATTTCATCTATTAGTTGATAGGAAAGCCCACTCATGGCTCCAGTATCAATGTTGTTCAGGTATTGTTTCCGATGCAATCACCGCATTCTGTTGCAGTCTCAATAATCTGGCAGTCAACACAGTTCTCCACTTCTCCCCATTTTTCATCTTCAAACAATGTGAAGTCACTCCAGTTCCTATGTCTACACAACAAGGACATTATAATATACAGAAGGAACTACAGTAGAGTCTCACTTATCCAACACTCGCTTATCCAACGTTCTGGATTATCCAAGCCATTTTTGTAGTCAATGTTTTCAATACATTGTGATATTTTGGTGCTAAATTCGTAAATACAGTAATTACAACATAACATTACTGCGTATTGAACTACTTTTTTGTCAAATTTGTTGTATAACATGATGTTTTGGTGCTTAATTTGTAAAATCATAACCTAATTTGATGTTTAATAGGCTTTTCCTTAATCCCTCCTTATTATCCAACATATTCGCTTATCCAACATTCTGCCGGCCCGTTTATGTTGGATAAGTGAGACTCTACTGTATGTTGTTTTCACTCCATTCCCCAGTTTTAGTTTAGTTTAAAATTTTGTTTTGCCGCAATGGCACAATTATGATGGATCATTTATATGGCAGATCCCTCCATTTGCCAAACATGTCAAAACTGCTCAATTGCACTACTGCAACATACAAAAAAAAAGAAAAGTAATTAAGCAGCATGAATGCACTACATAAGGCAGACAAGGATAGGAAGCTGGGGTAAAGCAAATCAATGTGGAATGAAGGCTGGAATGTGTATCCTGGAAGTGATAGCCTTATGCCATTGGAGACAAGGTATGGAAGTCATTGTTTCCATCCTAGTATGTTTCTATTTTCTTAAATGACATGATTTCTGCAAGACAAAAGGTTGATATGGTAAATCCCTTAGGAAGTAGAGCAGCTGATACACTGTAGCTCAGCAGAGAAATTGGAAATGTTACCATTTTAGGCCACTTCTACACTGCCATATAATCCAGATTTTCAAACACGATAATCTACATTATCTGCTTTTAACTGGATTATGTGAGTCTACACTGCCATATAATCCAAAGCAGATGATGTGGATTTTATATGGCCGCGTAGAAGGGGCCTAAGAACAAAATCCAGCACACAGCAACCAGGGCATCCATCAACATCCATCCATCCATCAACAATTGCTCCATCGTTGATGCTTTGCCATTACTACATTGCACTTTATTGACCATTTTAGCTGTGAAACTACCTCTCCCCATTTTGAAATATTCTGCACTTTGGCCCAGATCCATGTATTAGTCTCCTGTTTTTAACATTTTATGCTGTATGTGGATTTTTATGACTGTTTTATTGATGCTGATGTTTTATTGTTGGGATATCTGTTTTATTGTCTTGTTGTTATTATTATATTGTTGTGTCGGGCAAGGCCCCATGTAAGCCGCCCCAAGTCCCTTCGGGGAGATGGGGCGGGGTATAAAAATAAAGTTGTTGTTGTTGTTATTATTATTATTATTATTATTATTATTATTATTATTATTATTATTATTATCCAGTCATACTTTCTCTGGAAGACAGATAGCGTTCCTGACATCTGAACCCTTAAATTTTCCCACGCATCTTGTCCCAATTCCACATACAAAGCCAACCAAAAAGAGAAGTGAATCTTCTTTCAGTGCTGAAAATGGGTCATTCATTGACGTCAAGAGGAAATCTAATTCGCAATCCATGGCAACCCTACTAAAGGGTTTTCCTTGCAAGATTTGCCTTGCTGTGAGTTTTTTTTGGCCTGTATGGAATGGAATAGAATAACTTTATTGTTGTTGTATTGTACAACGAAATTAAATCCTTTCCCCAGCATATATCACAAAACAATGCACTCATCTCTCCACACTCCAACCACCACCACACAGCCTCCAATGCCACATCAATACGAAGCCACGGAGTTCAATATACAGTAGAGTCTCACTTATCCAACATAAACGGGCCGGCAGAATGTTGGATAAGTGAATATGTTGGATAATAAGGAGGCATTAAGGAAAAGCCTATTAAACATCAATTTAGATTATGATTTTACAAATTAAGCACCAAAACATCATGTTATACAACAAATTTGACAGAAAAAGTAGTTCAATTCGCAGTAATGCTATGTAATGATTACTGTATTTACAAATTTAGCACCAAAATATCACGATGTATTGAAAACATTGACTACAAAAATGCGTTGGATAATCCAGAATGTTGGATAAGCGAGTGTTGGATAAGTGAGACTCTACTGTAGTTACAGTTCTAGGATAAAAGCTGTCTCTCAGTCTGTTTGTCCTTTCCTTTGTCACCCTGTATTGTCTGCCACATGGCAATAATTCAAAAAAAGAATATGCTGGATGTGATGTGTTACAGATTGATGATGATAAATGGAAGCTCTTACGTGTGCCCGTGATCCAGAGTCACCTGCAGAACAATAACATGCCACTCAGGTTTGCAGAACAAAAACACTGGAACCTTACTGATTTCAAGAGATCAAAACAGTAGTACAGTAGAGTCTCACTTATCCAACATTCGCTTATCCAACATTCTGGATTATCCAACACATTTTTGTAGTCAATGTTTTCAATACATTGTGATATTTTGGTGCTAAATTCGTAAATACAGTAATTACTACATAGCATTACTGCCTATTGAACTACTTTTTTTTGCCAAATTTGTTGTATAACATAATGTTTTGGTGCTTAATTTGTAAAATCATAACCTAATTTGATGTTTAATAGGCTTCTCCTTAATGTCTCCTTGTTATCCAACATATTCGCTTATCCAACGTTTTGCCAGCCTGTTTATGTTGGATAAGTGAGACTCTACTGTATTTACAATGGTCCCTCTGATCACTTACAGAAGTCCACAGTCATAAATAGTCCTTTCTCAGTCCACAAATCTGCTTCAGACAAGAATACAGTCCTGGTTCTTCTCTCCCTTTTCTCGGCAGCAAACAGGCTTCGAAATAGCAAGGCCTCTCTGAATACACTGCTTTCTTTACCAGCAGTACTCTCAGTCAGCATTGAAAACTTGCCCAAACTGGTTCTGCAGCAGCAGAACAGAAACAGTATCAAATCAATCCCCAGGTCTTTGCAGGCTCAGCCAATCAGCTTCATGCACTTCATATTCCACAGCACAGTGTCTTTGCAAACTATGACAAGATGGATCTGCAAGAATGCTCTGAGCTTTCTAAAGGCAAAGAGAAGAGAAAGAGGGCAACCAATGATTCTCTGCACAGAAGTGTTGACCCTTTGGAGTGCCTACTGGAGAATCCTACTGGAACATGGCCATACAGCCGGAAAAACTCACAGCAACTCAGTGATTCCAGCCATAAAAGCGACAATACTTTGCAAGATTTGTGCAGAAAAGGCTTGTGATTGCCTTCCTCTGTGGCTGAGAGAGTGTGACTTGCTCATTCCTCCCAGTGAGTTTCTGTGGCCAAGCTGGGATTTGAACCCTGATCTCCAGCGTCATAATCTAATGCTCAAACCAGCTTCCTACACTCATCATAATCACACGGTTTGATTTGAAACCACCCGAAACATTTCAATGTGATGGGGATAATGCTGTGATTTCTATTTGATAAAAAGAGGGTGAGACTGGATGATCCCTGGGGTTCCCATTTAAAAAAGAAAGCTGAAAAGAGGAAGCTGTTTTCTCTTTCTGTCAATGCAAGCAGGAAAAGCACAGAGATTTATGAGGAAAGGAACTTGAAAGAACTTTTGATAAGACATCCTTTTCACTCTGCCTAATACAAAGGCAAAGACTTACTTTCTTTTTGTTTGAGCCTGGTACGAACCATCTTTTAAAAAACCTCTTCATTACATACACATATTCACACCCGCGTTTATGTTAATTTCTTGTTATCTGGGAATTATTCTTGATGAATAAATATGCATAATAAGCTTGTCCTACATGAGGTAATGCTGTTTGTCATAACCAATTAACAGAGCGTTTACGTAAACAGATAAGAATATACATTCTTGTGGTGTCGAAGGTTTTCATGGCCAGAATCACTGAGCTGCTGTGAGTTTTCCCGGCCATGTTCCAGAAGCATTTTCTCCTGACGTTTCACCCACATCTATGGCAGACATCCTCAGAGGTTGTGAGGTCTGTTGGAAACAAGTGGGATTTATATATCTGTGGCATAATGTCCAGGGAGAAAAAACTCTTGTTTGCTTGAGGCAAGGGTGATTGTCCAATTGGCCACCCTGATTAGCATTGAATGGTCTTGCAGCTTCAAAGCCTGGCTGATTCCTCCCTGGGGGAATCTTTTGTTGGGAGGTGTTAGCTGGCCCTGATTGTTTCCTGTCTGGAATTCCCCTGTTGTTGTTTCTTAGCATTGTTCTTTATTTACTGTCCTGATTTAAGAGGGTTTTTTAAAAATACTGGTAGCCAGATTTTATTCATTTTAATGGTTTCCTCCTTTCTGTTGAACACCTCCTTTGCAATGCATTTATTCAGAGAGGACAGGACACAATTTTCGGTTTCCTCTCCCAAACATTGGAAGCCACGAAATGATAATGCGATTCAGGTTGAAAGTGCAAAGTTCAGGCGCAATCTGGGTGAGCCGGTTTCTTTCTTTCTTTCTTTCTTTCCAGGCAATTCCTGAGCGCATTATTCTGATTTATTTTATTTCTTTTACAACCCCAAATTGTCAGTTTATGGCTTAGCTGGGGCGGCAGGGGATTGCAGGCCTTATAACCACTTCCATGTTTCACTGCACAGCACTGCATTTCTTTTTATGTACTTCATTATCCCTGTTGTAAAAACTGCAAACAGCTCTTCTAATTTTTATTTCAAACAGCAAACGGCACTACAATCAGTCAAGAGACAAAAGGCAAGTTGTTAAAGCGGTATTTTCCCTATCAGTCAACACTGAACTTAAAAAAAAAACCATTTTAATTAAGGAGCTATCTCCATCCTGCTATAAAAACGTTATGGCTTATTTGTAAAGAGAATTGAAAAAGACATTCTGAGCAAGAGAAAAGATGTGTGTGTTTTCCCTTTTATAAAATCGAAATGTTTTACAGGGAATAGGATAATATGTTTCCCTTTGGCGTAACTGGGTTATAGACTCCATAAAGAGAAAGTCACAAGCTAATCGAAAAACAAATCATAGAATCGGAAGTTGGAAGGGAACCCACAAGGCCATCTAGTTCATCCTTCTGCAAGGGACAGGATCAACAAATATAAATACAGTAGAGTCTCACTTATCCAAGCTAAACTGGCCAGCAGAAGCTTGGATAAGCGAATATCTTGAATAATAAGGAGGGCTTAAGGAAAAGCCTATTAAACGTCAAATTAGGTTATGATTTTACAAATTAAGCACCAAAACATCATGTTATACAACAAATTTGACAGAAAAGGTAATTCAATACGCAGTAATGTTATATTGTAATTACCGTATTTACGAATTTAGTACCAAAATATCACGATATATTGAAAACATTGTGTACAAAAATGGCTTGGATAATCCAGAGGCTTGGATAAGCGAGGCTTGGATAAATGAGACTACTGTATAAAAAATCGGATGCCCTGACAAATTTATGTACATCCTGTGGCTCCTCCACAATGACATGTCTTGGACAGCAATGGTTCCCATTGACCCATTTTTGACCCATTTAAGGTGGAATCAGGGGTCAAACAGGGATGATGGTGTTATTGCCCCAACATTATTTTCCATCTTCATCACAATACTTCATCTTGTTGATGGGAAGCTTCCCACTGGAGTGGAAATCATCTATTGGACAGATGGCAAGCTATTTAACCTCAGCAGACTGAAAGCCAAAACCAAGGTCACAACAGCATCTGTTATAGAACTCCAATATGCCGATGATAATGTAGTCTGTGCACATTCAGAAGACATACAAGCCACATTAAACACCTTTGCAGAAGCATATGGGAAGCTCAGCCTCTCATTGAACATTGAGAAAACCAAAGTGCTCTTCCAACAGGCACCAGCTAATCCCTCTGCAATGCCAGGAATGCAACTTAATGGTGTAATGTTAGAAAACGTTGACCATTTCCGCTCCCTTGGCAGCCACCTCTTCACAACATCGACACTGAAATACAATACCGCCTGAGCTCTGCGAGTGCAGCATCCTTCCAAATGAAGCAGAGTGTTGAAAGATCGGGACATCCATAGGGAGACCAAGATGCTTGTTTATTGTCCTCCCAACCGTATTATATGCCTGCGAAACGTGGGCCATCAACAGATGTCACACTCAACTCCTGGAAAGATTCCATCAGTTTTGCCTCCGAAAAATCCTGCAAATCTCTTGGGAAGACAGGCAGACAAATGTCAGTGTGCTGGAAGAAGCAAAGACCACCAGCACTGAAGCGATGCTCCTACTCCATCAACTCTGCTGGAGTGTCCAATCACTTTCTCCCAAAGCAGTTACTCTACTCCCAACTCAAGAATGAAAAACAGAATGATGCTGGACAGGAAAAAAGATATTTAAAGATGGGCTTAAGGCCAACCTTAAAAACTGTGGCATAGACATGGAGAACTGGGAAGCCCTGGCTCTTGAGCGCTCTAACTAGAGGTCAGCTGTGACCATCAGTGCTGTGGAGTTCGAAGAAGCATGAATTGAGGGTGAAAGGAAGAAATGTGCTAAAAGGAAGGCGCATCAAGCCAACCCTGACCAGGACTGCCTTCCAACTGGAAACCGATGCCCTCACTGTGGAAAAACATGTGGGTCAAGAATAGGGCTCTATAGTCACCTACGTATCCACTGCCAGGACACTACACCTGGAAGACAATCATACTCTGACAATGAGGGATTACCTAAGAATATATATGTACAATATATAATCTTTCGAGGGGAAATACGATCTGGAATAATTATGTTTTTATCAAAGATTAAAAATTGGTGAAATTGCCAAGGAATAGTCAGATAAAGCAACTGCATATGAACAAAAGCTGCAGATTAAGAAAACTTGGCTGATTCAGTCAAATGATCAGTAATTGTCCAGTGGTCAGCCTAGAAAGGGCTTCATTTACGTAGAAATGTTCACATCTAATTTTATGTTAATTTCTTTCTATCTGCGAATTTTCCAACAAAATATGCATGCTGCAGTTTGATAATGCTGTTTTCACACTGTTTTCCATAGCTGACCACAAAGGTTTTATGTAAATACAGCAGGTTATTATAAATTCCTGTTCAAGTTTACATGCTTTAGAGACAAAACTGAATTTTAGGGAACTATTTTCCAGTTTTTTTTTTCTCTGCAGAATGTTAAAATTAAAGGCTATGGATGATATGGCAGTGTAGACTCAGGCTGGATCTACACTGCAATATAATCCAGATTATCAAATCAGATAATCCAATTTATTTGCTTTGAACTAGATGAATCTACACTGCCATATAATCTGTATTTTATTTGGCAGTGCAATTGGGGCCCAATTTTTCACCAGCACAATGTCAGAGAATATGGAAAATGTCCTGTCTGACTCAATGCTGTGACAATTCATCATTCATTGGAAGGCAGTCACGTTTCACCGAATGGCGGAAACATAAGATCCTACACAAATACGTGAATACATATATAAACCAAACCTGATTTTCCTGCTGAAGAACAAGCCTTGAATGAGTGGGGCATGGGAATTTTCTCTGCGTAGGAAGGCACAGCAATATGAAAAGATCACAGCGCACAACTGCAGCCATGAATCATAGGGTTCTGCTTGGAGTTCAAAATGCATCTATCCAAATTCTGTAGCTCTTTTGAATATAAAGCTGGTTTTCACCCTTTGCAATGACATGGAATCTCTTAGCCTTGAGCAAAATAATTTCCATGACACTCCAACAGGTTATGAGGCACATCTATAGTGTGGAATTGATGCAGTTTTGTACCACTTAAATTGCTTTGGCTCAGTGTTATGGAATTATAGAAGCTGTAGTTATACTGTTCTGCCAAATAGTACTGGAGCCTCATTATACTACAGCTCCCATGGTTCCATTGCATTGAGCATTAAAGTTGTTTAAAACTGCATTAATTCTATAGTGTAGATGCACCTGTGGTGTGTCCTGGGCTTGGACAAAGCAGTTTCCGTGGATCCTCTTCAGGTGTCCTCAACAGGTGGTGGATGGTGCACTATCAAAACCTGGAAATCACTGAAATGTTCAACCTGATTTTTTTAGCTTGCAAGTCTACTGAAAAAAGTAAATAATGCACTATATGTCACTTATATATACCAGAGACTTCTACTGCCTCAGCAAACTACAATGCCCAGGATTCCACAACTAAAGTGGAATCAAAGTGCTATAAGTGTGTATCATGCGGAAGCTGGTTCAGTGCAGAAGTTCCCTGTGAAACTTTGAGCAAGGTTTCAAGCCGTGGGTGGCTGGTGACTTCCATTGTGAGTGGGTTGCAACCTGAACTTGAAGAGAGTAAACTTACACTGGATTCACAACCCCACCGGCATTGAAGTCACCAGCTGCCAAGGTTCGGTGTAAAGTTTAGTGCAAGAAATCACATAATATAGGAATTTCTAGGTCCTCTAGCACAATTCTGTAGTATACAGGTACCAGAAGCCAGGTAATTTAATGGCATTTCCATGGAATCAGGTATACATGGAATCAGGAAACTGCAGTCTGGTCAGAAATATATCCCCCATAGATACAGGAAGGGGGTCTTACTGCAATCACAATAATTTCAAAGATAGCTTCTGGAAATATGAAGTAGTGCATGCACATGTTAAGCAGGTTGGTCTCTTTGCAAACCATAGTGCACAATTGGCTACCTGGCACGTTTGGGTATCCGATCACTCCTGCATTCTTGAGGAACAATATTTTTCCTCTCGATTGTGACACAAGCAGAGTCTCTGCCAGGTCAGCCCGAAACTCTTGCCAAGAACAAGCCAAGAAAGACAGTTTAAGTGGGAGTTAGGAAAACAGCCAGCCTTAGGAAGAATAGTCATGCTTGTGGTTCTTTCTTTTCCTTAAAGAAAATGTCCCAGTGAAAGCTGTGCAGAAGCCAGTATTTGCCATTCCATATCTGTGGGTTTCTTTGCTACTTGGAAGGACAAGGCAACACTGGGACTTCCCAGAGACCCTTGTCTATCCAGCCCACAATATCGCATTGATTTGGCTGAGGTCTTTAACATGATAAACCAAGAGGAAGATCCTGTGTAATGTAGAACTAGATTTGGAGGCCACCTTGAAGGCCACCTAGTCCAGCGTTTCTCAACCTGGGGGTCCCGTGCGGGGTTCAGATGGGTTACCAAAGACCAGTATTTTCTGTTGGTCATGGGGTTTCTGTGTAGGAAGTTTGGCCCAATTCGATCATTGGTAGGGTTCAGGGGGCTCTTTGATTGTAGGTGAACTATAAATCCCAGCAATTACAACTCCCAAATGTCAAGGTTTTCCCCAAACTCCACCAGTGTTCATGTTTGGGCATATTGAGTATTTGTGCCAAGTTTGGTCCAGATTCATCATTGTTTGAGTCCATAGTGTTCCCTGGATGTAGGTGAACTACAGCTCCAAAACACAAAGTCAATCCCCATCAAATCCTTCCAATATTTCCTGGAAGGAAATGGGAGTTGGTCATGAGAGTTCTGTGTGCCAAGTTTGGTTCAAATTTCATCGTTGGTGGAGTCCCGAATGCTCTTTGATTGTAGGTGAACTATAAATTCCAGCAACTACAACTCCCAAATGACAAAAATCAATCCTCCCCAAGCCCACCAGTATTCAAATTTGGGTATATTGGTTATTTATGCCAAATTTGGTTCAGTGAATGTAAATACATCCTGCATATCAGATATTTATATTACAATTAATAACCATAGCAAAATGACAGTTATGAAGTAGCAATGAAAATAGTTTTTATGTTTGGGGGTCACCACAACATGAGGAACTGTATTAAGAGGTTGCAGCATTAGGAAAGTTGATAACCACTGATCTGGTCCAACCTCCAGCTCCATTCTGAGATCTGAAGTTGGAGCATCTCCAATAGTTGCCTGCTCAGCATCTGCTTGAAAGCCTCCAAAGACAGAGCCTGAGCAATTGGTTTTCATTGCCGGTTTCCTGATGCTGTTGAGAAATATCTCCTCATGGCCAACTTTATTCCACTTTCTTAAACTCATTAAATTTAATCCCACTCTCTTTTAGGTAGCATCTCTTCAGGGATTTCAACAAGGCAACAACAGCTCTCTTCTCATTGTCCCTCTTTGGCATTTTAGTTCTGCTCTATTCTCTACCATGTATGTAGTAAATAATTAAGTTTGATTCAGGAAATAATGGACAATCATACTATAGGTGTGTGTGCCTGCCTGCAACAGGCAAGACAAATGGCAGCTGTCACCAATAGCCCTTAATGAGGATCAGGGAGAAATAGGACAGGAAAAAAGCCTGCATCAGGAACTATCCCTAGGATTTATAATGCATAGATCTGCAAATTTAGCTAGAAAATGGATGTCAGTGTTGTGTTCCATGAGTCCCAGCTGAGACTTAATTAAACCAATATAAAGTAAGCTAAGACCATATTTAACTTATAAAGAAAACGAAAAGCCTTCAGTCTTTCAAGGTTTGGCTGGAATAATATAATTATAACACACAAACCAAATAATGATGAGATGCTACCAAGATCAAGAGTCCAGTAATGAAGACAACCTGAATAGTACAGAGCCAGGTCAGAAACAACAACAAATGATATCCAAGGTCACAGTCTAATAGTCAGATGCCAGGCATTTAATTGTCAGGATCAATACGTCAAAGGCCAAGTATCCACAGTCAGAGTTTCAAAGTCAAGCCAGAAAATCAGGAGTAGAAAATGAAATCAAAGTCCGTAAATCAAAGCCAGGAAGTCAGTCCAGGAGTCAGAGCCAGGGTTCAGGATACAAATAGGATCCAAAGCAAGAATACAGCAACCGAGATCAGAGTCCAGAAATCGAACCCAGGGGCAGCAGAGCCAAGGTCCAGGACAAAGGCACAAGGTTGTCTGCTACCAAAGAGCTATTCTTTTCCAGAGCCATTTTTATCATGAGATCTTAGCTGCTGCTCATTTCAGCAAGCCTTCAGAGATAATCCCTGAAGCCTGTGATGCTTTCCTTGGGAAGGAGGTCAGATCCACATCTTCCCAGCTTGCTCCATATATGGAAAGAGTCCTCTTGTCCCAAGAAGCAGCCAGGCCAAGCCAGACAAACTGCTGGCCATGACAATCGAAAGTAGAAGCTGCTGAAAGAAAAACGGTCATCCCTAGATAGATTGTGACAGAAGCTTTCAAGTATTCTCTAGAAGGTTCAATATGTTTTGTCTACTTACGCAAAGCTTCCCTGATCTGGCTGTTCCATTTCACATGTGCAAAGAGTTAATCTATATATGACCCAGCACGATGGGAATTGTAGTTCACCCCACATCTAGAGAGCACTTTGATGGATCTGGGCCACACTTGGCATACAGACCTCCCATGACAAACAGAAAATACTGATCTCAACCAAACTTTCAATCCTTTTGGTTGACTGAGTTTTCTATACAACATTCCATATAGTGTGACTTGATAATTTTTCATAACACAGTAAGATGGAAAGACAAAAGCTGCCTCAGTTTTTTCCCCAACAGAGACACATATCTATTTTTTGTGTAATATTTTTCCTATGGAACTGAAATTAGCAATTGAACTAAGTCCAGACAAGGGAAAGTCAGGAAAGAGAAGGTTGCAATCACTTATCCGCTGAATATCTGCATATTTTCCCCTGAACTTTCTTCCTAAATGAAAAGAGGATGCAGACCTGGCGTACCTGAGAAACATTTTTGTTCTAAAGTGTACTCTAAAGGTGACTATTCAACACTTTGTCATATCTCCAATTAATAAGGAGCAACACAATTCTGCAGAGTACATATTTACACTCTGCGATATGACGCAAGCCTTGCAGCTTACACGACTGATGAAAAGGTTTTTCCATCCACAAATACGGGCTGTGTTTCCCAAGCTATCAGTACTGGAGACAGATTTGAGATCACAAAAGAGAGAGATTGAAAGCGGTGGCGGGCCATAAATGTATTTGAAAGTGCATCTCCAGTGTAAAATCAATGCAGTTTGACACCACTTGGACTGCCATGGCTCAATGCTATTGAGTCATGGGAGCCACGGTTTGGTGAGACATCCATCACTCTTGGACATCCATCAATGTCCGAAAACCAGAAATAATCCCCAGAGTTTAGAGTACATGATAAGCATCAGAAACCAGGAATCCAAAAGTAGAATAAATCCAAAACATGTCTTTAGGAACTTGAAAAATGAAACATGAACACAGGAAACATGACGATTCTAGACTCTGCAAAATTACAACTCCCATCATTCTATAGATTTGAGCCTCTGCAGTTGAAGTGGTGTCAAACTGCATTAAATCTGCAGTGTAGAGGCACCTGTCAAGCTGAAGGGATGTCTTACATGGGACCACCATCCATGAGTAGTGAAGCAATGTGGTCTGGATCCCATGATGCTCATGAAATGAGATAGTAAAAGGCAAGTCTACCACTTAACATGCCTTTATATGTTCCATGTATGCTCATGTACAAGTCAATCTGGGGCCAAATTTATGGATTTTGATATGACCTGTGGTTAAGTCGAGGGTCATGCCACAGTTAAATCAGAAAGTCATTCTAGATGCATCCTTGGAGCAATACTCATAGCTGGCAATTCCTTGGTCAATTATTTGCTAATCTCCCACAGAGCAGAGCAAACAGGCTTTTATATTATTACCGCGCCAACTGCTTTCCCCTTTCTTCTCATGCATATATCTTTCCCCCCGCATATCGATCTGAATATTGACAAAATGCAAAGACAGCTTTGCTTCGGCAGCTTGCTTTCTTCTTTGTCGTTGCCGTCGTCTTCTTTTTATTTTAATGAACCCAGAATGTTAACCCACACTTAACTCAGGAAACCAGAACTTGGAGATCAAAAGCGTTCTCAAACTAATTGGCCAACAATGATGGAGAAAATTAAGCCTTCCGGTATTTCCTTCACAACCACGTTGTAGCCTAGCAAGTTCGCTTTCAAGCCGCGAATTGCTCTATCTTTCCAATCCCTTCCAGGGTGGAAACGGGATGGAGGGAAGAACTGGAACAAGGCAGCGATAACATCGGCCTTATTAAAGAGATCCCTATCTCATGGAAGGAAGCTCTTCAAGAAAAACAAGGGAAAGTATTCCTTTGCCCAGCCCATTATTAGTAAATTGAATTTGCTCCCACAAGGGGTGGTAACTACCGGTGTGTCTACACTGTAGAATTAATGCAGTTTGGCACCACTTGGACTGCCATGGCTCAAAGCTATGGGATCATGTCAATTGTAGTCCTGCCGGCACAAGGGTTTAATCCATCGCACACCGGGGGCTTCTCACTACCAACATTAAGCATATAGGAAACTGCTTTATTATTTACTAGCTTTGCCCAGCCACGCGTTGCTGTGGCTTATGGGAATCCTTTGTTGGCCAGGTGGAATAGCAGTGAATAGCCTTGTAGTCTCAAAGCCTGGCCATTTTCTGGAGTAGCTGGAGCTGTTTGTTGTATGAACGTAGAGGCATGGATGAGGGGTTGTGCTGCCAAGTTTAGTGTTTCTGGGATGTGTAGTTTTGTTGTTTTGTCCAAGGCCGAAATGTCATTACCCTTTTATATATATAGATTTGTTACACTCATTTCCAGAGGAAAAGAAGTGAATCCTCCCGTTTCCCTTATATCCTTTGACGTGTTGTCCCCACCACTTGGTAATCTTTATCCTGTGAAATAGTCTTCTTCTTCCATGTTGCCTTTTATGCTTTATTTTAAAAGGCAATGCCTTCACAATTTCTGAGAGTTCGATCCAATTCTTCTTTAAGATGATGATGATTAAGCCCTGGACTCCAATTGAACTCAAAAAAATACAGCAAAAGCGGACTCGCATGGCATACCTGATTCCACTTTCTTTTATTCCTTTTCTCTTTTTTGCTGGCACAAATCATTATTTCATGCTGATTTATGCTTACTTGGGATGTAGTATACCGCTAACAGTGCTGCTGCATTGACTTTTAAAGAGTCAGTGGTTCAAGTCTTAAGTATGAAAAGCAGGGCGATATAAAAATAGAGGGGTGGTGGTGGTGTATCTGATAGATCTATTTCATCATGAGCTTTTTGTGCATTACTGTCACGTCCTCGGATGCAGTGAACCATAGATGTACCTCCAGGAATGAACGTAGCTTTTTTCCACATCACAGTCATATAGAACATATATAAAGGCATGGGCAGATAGAGGTATGCTATGCTACTGTGTCTGAGGTGTTGCAATCAGAATGAGAGATACCTTCCAATGCTTTTTAATATCTATTGTCTACATGAAACCGCTGGGTGAGGTCATCTGGAGTTTTGGAGTTGGATGCCATCTTTATGCAGATGACACTGAACTCTACTACTCCTTTCCATCTAACTCCAAGGAAGGCCAACATATTATGGACCAGTGCTGGCTGCTGTGATGGACTGGATGAGGGCTAACAAGGTGAAACTTAATCTAGACAAGACGGAGGTCCTCCTGGTCAGTCACACAGCAGATCACGATATTGGGTGGCAACCTGTGCTGGATGAAGTCACAGGTCTATAGTTTGGGGGTCCTCCTGGACTCAGCACTGACATTTGAAGTTCAGGTGTCGTTGGTGACCAGGACAGCCTTTGCACAGCTAAAGCTTGTGTGTCAACTGCAACCGTACCTCGAGAAGTCTGACTTGGCCACGATGGTCCATGCCTTAGTTACCTCCAGATTGGATTACTGCAATGCACTCTACGTGGGGCTGCCTTTGAAGATGGCCCAGAAACTCTAATTAGTACAACAGGAGGCAGCCAAGTTGTTAATGGGACGGTGGCAGGGCCTCCCAAGAAGATCTTAGTTTCTGCGGTGGTTCATAGAGGGAGATGCGTTCGGACAGGTAAACTGGGCCAGGGCCATTTAGGGCTTTATAGGCCAAAGCCAGCACTTTGAATTGTGCTCGGTAGCTAACTGGCAGCCAATGCAGCTGACGCAACATGGGAGTTGTGTGCTCTCTGTATGCTGCCCCAATTATTAACCTGGCTGCCTCTCGTTGGACTATTTGAAGCTTCCGAACAGTCTTCAAAGGCAACCCCACATAAAGCGCATTGCAGTAGTCTATCCTAGATGTAACGAGAGTGTGGACCACCGTGGCCAAGTCTGACTTCCCAAGGTACAGGCACAACTGGTGCACAAGTTTTAATTGTGCGAAATCCCCCCTGGACACTACCGAAACTGGAAGTTCCAGACTCAGTGATGAGTCCAGGAGGACTCCCAAGCTGAGAACCTGTACCTTCAAGGGGAGTGTGACCCCATCCAGCATAGGCTGTAACCCTATACCCTGTTCGGCCTTGCGACTGACCAGGAGGACCTCTGTCTTGTCTGGATTCAACTTAAATTTGTTCGCCCTCATCCAGACCGTCACAGCAGCCAGGCACCGGATCACGACCTGGACAGCCTCCTTAGGACCCTGTCAAGTTCTCTGTGGAGATCATCCACTAAAGTGACCAAGGCTGTCTCAGTTCCATGACCCGGTCTGAAACCAAACTGTGACAAATCCAGATAGTCTGTTTTGTCCAAGAACCCCTGGAGATGCAAGGCAACCACACGTTCCAAGACTTTGCCCAGAAAGGCATGCTCCATGCTCTGGTTTCTAGAGCAGCAGAATACAAGCCAGTTCCATTTTTTACTATTAATCATAGTTGCACAAGGCTGTGCCAAGTTAACAGCAGCAATTGCAGCAGCAGCAGCAACAGCAACAAAAACAACAACAACAACAAAACAACAATAACAAGTACTTCTCCAGGCATATCCTAAGATTCTTCATCCTTATGTTATTAAGAAAGCATACCCCCCCAAATATAAATTACTGTATATACTTGAGTATAAGACTAGTTTTTCAGCCCTTTTTTTAAGACTGAAAAAGCCCCCCTCGGCCTATACTCGGGTGAGGGTCCTGGTTGGCTTATATTTGGGTCAGCTTATACTCGAGAATATATGGTACATTTATTATTTTTCTCTATTATTATTGGTAGTATTACATTCATTATTTTTCTCTATTATTGTTGCTACTATTACATTTATTTTACTCTATTTTTATTATTATTACATAAGCACATTTACATTGAAGAAGATGAGAATAATGATTTGATCAGAGTTGGACAGTCTTATCTTAAATTTGAGCTTTATGTAAATATTCAAAAATATTTAACCTACTGATTCCTCAATTAATGTAATTTTATTGGTATCTATTTTTATGTATGAAATTTACCATCCTTGGCTTATATTGGAGTCAATGTTTTCCCAGTTTTTTTATGGTAAAATTAGGTGCCTCGGCTTATATTCGGGTCGGCTTCTACTCGAGTATATACAGTATGTAAAATTATGTCAAATGCCATGAACTGGCAGGGCTTCAGCCAGGCGTCTGTTCAGTCTGCCTCACTTTTTTCCTTGTTCATTTGGCCCATCCTGGAATGCAGGCCAGCCACACACAAAAGGAAATTTACATAATCTTCTAAACAAAACACATTGCCCTAAGGAAAGACAACTGATGGGGAAATGGCTAAAAACACCCCACCAATCAAGAATAGTCATGTCCCTAAGGAAAATTGCATTCACAAACCTCCAGAAGTCTCATTCATTCATAAATCTGAAAGGACTCACTCACAAATCCTTTTTGATATTTCTTCCAATATTTTGCAATGTCAGTGGGTTGCTGGTCTAGAAAAACCAAACAAGCTACAAACTCTTTTCCCCCTTCTAACCTATAACCAGGGAATGTATGCATATATTTTCAATTTACCTGATCCCGGTCCAAAAGATAACCTGGGAACATCTGTGCAGGCAAACTCAATTTACCTAATCCTATCACAATGAGACCAGAGGTAGAAAAGGGAGTGCTTTAGACGCATAAGGCCATCATTTATTATTTATTTATTCATTATTGACATTTATATCCCACCCTTCTCACCCCGAAGGGGACTCAGGGCGGCTTACAAGTTATATATACATACAATATATTATATTATTAGTATAGCACAATATAAGCACTATATAAGCATTATATATTATTATATTGTACTATACGACTATATTGCAATATTATAAGTAATATTACATGTAATATTAATATATAATTACTAGCTGTGCCCGGCCACACGCTGCTGTGGCAAAGTGGTGGTGGTATTGGTTAAACATTGTTGTGTAGTTTTTATTTGACGTTATTTGTATTTTTTAATTAATTTTATTGTAAGTTATCTTTTTATTTATTATATTGTATTATTTTCTTGTATTATTTTTAGTTATTTTCTGTTATTATAGTATTTTATTGTATTAATTTTTTTAGAGTTTTTAATAATTTTTAGCATTTTTCATTATTTTTATTGGGTTGCTAGGAGACCAAGTTGGAGGAGCTTAGCCTTCTAACTGGCAGCAATTGGATAAAAGCAATTATTCCTCTCTCTCTAATTAGGACTTTATTTTTCTTTTCTTATTGTTGTATCAACCTAGAGCCGTGGATGATTGGTTGTGTTGTCAAATTTCGAGGTTGGGGGGCCTGTAGTTTTGTTGTTTTGTCTGGTGCCGTGATTCCATCACTCTTTTATATACAGTAGAGTCTCACTTATCCAACATAAATGGGCCGGCAGGACGTTGGATAAGCGAATATGTTGGATAATAAGGAGAGATTAAGAAAAAGCCTATTAAACATCAAAGTAGGTTATGATTTTACAAATTAAGCACGAAAACATCATGTTATACAACAAATTTGACAGAAAAAGTAGTTCATTACACATTAATGCTATGTAGTAATTACTGTATTTATGAATTTAGCACCAAAATATCACGATGTATTGAAAACATTGACTAAAAAAATGTGTTGGATAATCCAGAATGTTGGATAAGTGAGACTCTACTGTATATAGATTAGTATAGCACAATATAAGCACTATATAAGCATTATATATTATTATTATATTGTACTATACGACTATATTGCAATATTATTAGTAATATTACATGTAATATATACAATTATAATAGTGTATTATTATTATTATTATTATCATCATCATTATCATAGTTGAAGACCATACTAAGCCCATTAACAAAAGACCTCTTCTCATTGATATTTTCTGGCTTCCCATTAAAGTCTGCTGATAAAGGTGAGTGCATAACTTAACCTATTGTACTGTTTGGCTCTTACAATTTCTCTAATGTTTTATTAGACCTTTTCCTTTGTGTACACTCAGCCTGAATTGTTAAACCAATCAAGGACTCATTTGCATGTTTGCTAGCCACATTCCTGGAGGTTATGCTCGTTCAGGGGCAGAATCAGAAATGAACCAACAAATGACAATTATTTATTTTTTCCGCAATGGGAAACCACCAACCAGGAATGACATCAGAGGGAATCCCCATCCAACGGGAACCTGGATCCTAGCTGTGCCATTTTTTAAAAATGTTTGTGATTGTTTTTAATATAATTGTTTGCCTTTGTTTTATGATGATGCTTACTATGTTTGTTATATTATGTTGTTCTGATAATTGAATGTTTTTTGTTTATGTTGGAAACCGCCCTGAGTCCTCTCGAGGAGATGCAGTGGTATATAAATAAAGTTTTATTTCATTATTATTTATTATTCAGAGGCTGGCATGAGTGTTCTGAATAGCTATCAAAATGTATAAATATGCTCCGTATTTTCCAATGTGTTAGGTCAGATTTTTGAGAGTGCAGATTCTATTCTGACCTCCTTCCAGGGCTAAAAGAATAAAACCTCTGTTCTTTTGCCTTCAATGCAGTTTATGTCCTGATTTGACTACTGGTGTAGCATAACTCGCCAGGCTGTGAACTCATGATCTTAGTGGATACTGAAATCACTCAACACTTACCGT
Organism: Anolis carolinensis; assembly: GCF_035594765.1. NCBI lineage: Eukaryota > Metazoa > Chordata > Lepidosauria > Squamata > Anolidae > Anolis > Anolis carolinensis. The sequence continues at coordinate 113,301,054 of NC_085846.1, read as the reverse complement.
ATATACTCGAAGATAAGCCAAGTTTTTCACTCCCCTTTTTTGAGCTGAAAAAGCCTCCCTCAGCTTATAATGGGGTCAAGGCCGGGCAACAGAACCTGAAGGCCATTGCTTACAATATATGAGGGCTATCCACAAAGTAGGTTACGTTTTGGATTTTAAAAAGGACAAAGTATTGGAGAAATCATTTACCATATGTACTTTTCAAACTCATTTATCTATATGAGACGTGCCTAGATTTCAATGGAGATTACATGAGATTGTAGTATTGGAATGTGTCTTTCATCTGCATATGGTAAATGATTTCTCCTATACTTTGTCCTTTTTAAAATCCAAAACGTAACCTACTTTGTGGATAGCCCTCCTATGATATATTTCTCTCTTACCCTCCCTTATCAGTTTGTTTTCCAAAGCCTCCCTTGCTCTTAACCAAGATAATGGTTACCAAGGGAAACGCGCCCTTGCAAGTCAGGAAGAAGAAAAATATATATCCATTAATCTTATAAAATCATTTTCCCCTGAAATATGTGTTAAACTCTCCTACAGATATATAGGCATTAACATCCTGCATGCATTTGCAATCCCTATGTACTTATATATCTGTAGCTATCTATATACATTAATTTTATATATGAATTTTCCCCTCATATGTTTGCAGATCTTTGCAAATCCTATATACATATAGATCCATGTACCTGTATATCCTTATCCATATACAGTAGAGTCTCACTCATCCAAGCTTCTGGATTATCCAAGCCATTTTTGTAGTCAATGTTTTCAATATATCGTGATATTTTGGTGCTAAATTCGTAAATACAGTAATTACTACATAGCATTATTGCGTATTGAACAACTTTTTCTGTCAAATTTGTTGTATAACATGATGTTTTGCTGCTTAATTTGTAAAATTATAACCTAATTTGATGTTTAATAGACTTTTCCTTAATCCCTCCTTATTATCCAAGATATTCACTTATCCAAGCTTCTGCTGGCCCGTTTAGCTTGGATAAGTGAGACTCTACTGTATCTATATCTATATCTATATCTATATCTATATATATATATATATATATATATAGATATACATTAATTTTATATATGAATTTTCCCCTCATATGTTTGCAGGTCTTTGCAAATCCTATATACATATAGATCCATGTACCTGTATATCCTTATCCATATATATACATTAGTTAACCTACTGATGCCTTGATTAATGTAATTTTATTGGTATTTATTTTTTATTTTTGAAATTTACCAGTAGCTGGTTCATTTCCCATCCTCAGCTTATATTCGGGTCAATATGTTATCCCAGTATTTTGTGGTAAAATTAGGTGCCTCGGCTTATATTCGGGTCGGCTTATACTCGAGTATATATATGGTATATAAAAATTGGAGAAGAAGGCCAAGACCCTAAGAATTGGGGTTCGGCCATGAGATTAGGGAATTCTATATCTGCCGCCTCATCATCCTGCTCCTAAACTGGTACAGTTACTTTGGTGAATAGGCTTACATCCTACATATTTAGTAGCCTGTACTCCTCCCAGAGATTTCTGCATAGTGGTTAGTTTAAAAGTATAATCTCTAGTGATGAATGGTGTTTACAGGAAACTGAATAATAATATTCCTGAGAAGTAGGTTCTTGGCAACTGACTACAAAAGAAAAGCCTCACAACCAGAAATGGCATGAGTTCAAACCCCTCCTTGATCTAATCATTGTTACGTCGCTTTATAAGTCTATTTGCAGGACTGTCTTCCTTGAGCTGCCTGTTGTCCAGCACCCCGGTTATCATGAATTTCTGGGAGACGGTGCTTTGTGCTTCCCTGGCCTCCCTCTTGGCCATCATCCTTGGTGGACTTTACGCAATAGGAGCATTTCGCAAGCGGAAACCGAAAGAGCCTCCACTGGACAAAGGCCTCATCCCCTGGCTAGGACATGGGATAACTTTCAAGAAAACTCCTTTTGCATTTTTGACAGAGATGCGGAAGAAACACGGGGATATTTTCACATGTCTGGTGGGTGGCAAGTATCTCCATTTTGTGCTAGATCCTTGTACGTACGGACCTCTAACAAGGGAATCGGAAAACAAATTAGATTTCCATGCATTTGCGACCATTATCAGTGGAAATATTTTTGATTTCCAGGCCAGTAAAGCTCTGGATAAAGTTGCAAAAATGAACAGCAAGTATCTCAAGGGCAAGGAACTGGGAGCCCTGGACCACAGGCTGATGGAGATGTTGCAAACCATGATGCTCCGCTGCCAGCAACACAAAGAAGGGGAAAAGTCTTGGCAAGAGGATACGCTCTTTCACTTTAGCTTTAAAACCATCTTCCAAGCAGCTTTTCTGACGTTGTTTGGCACTGAGCCACAAAGCCAAGAAAACATCAAGGAGAGGGAACTCAAACAATGTGGAGAGATATTTGAAATGTTTTTAGAATTTGACCGTTTTGTTCCCCAAATGGCTTTTGGGATGCTGGATCCTTCTGGCAAAGAGAAGGCGGAAAGGCTGAGGAACATCTTCTGGGACCTTCTGGATGTAGAGAAGGTATATGAGAAGGAGAACATCAGCACTTGGATTGTCAAGCAGGATCAAAACCTTGCTGAGATTGGAGAGAGTGACGGCATAAGGACAAGGATCATGTTTCTTTTTCTCTGGGTATCTCAAGTCAATACGGGTCCAGCTGTTTTCTGGATCCTTGCGTTCCTCTTGAAACATCCAGAAGCCATGAAGGTGGTGAGAGACGAAGTGGACAGAGTACTGAGAGAGGTTGGTCAGGAAGTCAAGCCAGGCAGCCCTTCCATCAACGTGAGTTTGGATATGATGAAGACCCCTCTTCTGGACAGCGCCATTCAGGAAAGCCTGCGCTTGAGGGTAAGTCCGTTTCTGTTCAGAGGAGTGATGCAGGATACGGAGGTCAGGATGGCCAATGGAAGAGTCTACATCCTACGGAAAGGAGATGCTCTGGTTCTTTCCCCCTTCATCGCTCTTCACATGGATCCAGAAATTTACCCCGACCCTCATGCCTTCAAGTATGACAGGTTTGTGAACCCAGATGGCACCAGAAAAGAGTTCTCAAAGAACGGGAAAACCCTGAGGCACTCCATCTTGCCCTTTGGGGCTGGGCACTCCATGTGTCCCGGGAGATACTTTGCTGTGAATGAAATGAAGATCTTTGTCATCCTGATGCTCACTTATTTTGACATGGAATTAGTTAACCCTGAGGAGGAAATACCTCCAGTAAAGGAAAGCAGTTATGGGTTTGGAACGCTTAAGCCTTCATGTGATATGCGGTTTAAGTATCGGCTACGATTCTAAGGGGAAGTTAACGTAAGCCTGGCACAGTCATCTTATAGCTTGGCTGGTGTTGGGAGTGGGCCATCAGCGCATATTGAAACATGTAGCCTAGAAGTGTAGGGTTTATTTGTTGAAAATGCTAAGAAAAAACTGTGGGATTCCCAAAGGACAAACATAGCATCTGGAGTAACCCGGGAGGTGAATCTCCAAAACATTGTGCATGATTTCTTTGCAAAATTACCAAACTTGGCAAGTAGTGCCCAGTGCTGAACTCTCTTTGACAAAAGACTAATTATGTATATATATATAGTTTAAAAATCTGGTGAAATTTATGCTGCTTTTATTACTTTGTAGTGTTTTAATTACAGTAGAGTCTCACTTATCCAACACTCGCTCATCCAAGCTTCTGGATTATCCAAACCATTTTTGTAGTCAATGTTTTCAATACATTGTGATATTTTGGTGCTAAATTCGTAAATACAGTAATTACAACATAACATTACTGCATATTGAACTACTTTTTCTGTCAAATTTGTTGTATAACATGAAGTTTTGGTGCTTAATTTGTAAAATCATAACCTAATTTGATGTTTAATAGGCTTCTCCTTAATCTCTCCTTATTATCCAACATATTCGCTTATCCAACATTGTGCCGGCCCGTTTACATTGGATAAGCGAGACTCTACTGTATTTTTCTTCCAATTTGTCATTCTTTTCTCCAAATCTTTCAGGAGTTACAAATGAAATACTAAAACAGGTTGAGACAAGGCTAAATATAAATACAATAGAGTCTCATTTATCCAACATAAACGGGCCGGCAGAACGTTGGATAAGCGAAAATGTTGGATAATAAGGAGGGATTAAGGAAAACCCTATTAAACGTCAAATTACGTTATGATTGTACAAATTAAGCACCAAAAACATCATATTTTACAACAAATCAACAGAAAATGTAGTCCAAAACACGGTTACATTATGTAGTAATTACTGAATTTATGAATTTAGCACCAAAACATCGCAATATATTGAAAACATTGACTAAAAAACATTGGCTACTAACAAATTGACTACAAACAAAGATAGAATTGCATAAAATGAACTTTCAGTAGCAACACTGTTGGAAAATAAATCCATAAAAAGTTCAGTGCATGCTGCCTAGAGAAACAGCTATGGATCGGGGTGGGAGGCAAACTGCGTTGGATAATCCAGAACGTTGGATAAGCGAATGGTGGATAAGTGAGACTCTACTGTATATGGCATGAGACTAAATGTATATATTTTTGAAATTCTGTTGATATTTAGGATACATTTCTCATTTTGTCATGTTTTACTTTTTCTCCCTTCAAATGAGTTGCCTTTCGATAAACCTTCAGGACTTATGAATGAAATACTAGTATAGTTTGAGTTTCTCATATCCTGGGTCCAGAAATGTTTTGGATTTGTGATTTTATTGTATTTTATTCTTTAGATTTTTGGAATGCCTGTATTTGTATATATGTGTCTAATGAGATACCTTGGAGATGGGTCTGAAGTGGGAACAAATTCATTTATGTTTCATATTGGCCTTATACCTGTAAGCTGAAGACAATGTTGTGCAATATTTGCAATAATTTGGCGCATGACGCAAAGTTTGCGCACATTGGACCATCAGAAAGCAAAGGTGTTGCCTTCCCAGCCGCTCATGTGGACAGTGTTATGATACAGCATTTGATGGTATCAAACATAATAGTATATAATCAGATCCCACATTTCCCAACTTTGTAAGATGGGTCAAGTTATCTCCTCAAGTATCTCCAGTACCGTGGCTTGCTATTCAAGTGTTGTTGTTGTTGTTGTGCGGCTTCAAATCGTGTCCTTGTTTATCTCTGCAACCCAATAAAGTAACTTTTCCCAGCTCTGGCCTGAAGATGGCTCTCTTGTGAGGGCAAGGAAGGCAGACATGAGTATCCCATTTCTCATAGCTCCCAATCACTTTGTGTGGCACAGTGACGTGTGACCTGTATGTGGGTAAAACTGAGCTTGAACGTTTCAGAGCATCACAATATGTTCAAGAGCAAGATGGAAACAGACAAGTTCAAGTTACCCTTTATTATGCAGTCACAGACTATTTAAACAAATCTTATGCGAATCTTGATGCAAAAGGTAAAGAATATAAAATAGACAGAGAATGGATTTTGTTTTCTTTTGGAGAATATTGTTCCCAAAATCCCTCACCCAGAAAGGTTAATGGCTATTCTGGATTGGAAAGTCTAATTGCTGGGGCATACAAGGATTCTTTGATTCTACGATCTCTAACTTAATAAGCCCCATCTATACTGCTATGTAATGCAGCTTGAAACAATATTAGTGTAGACTCACATAATGCAGTTCAATTGCATTGTATAGGTCGATAGGTAAAGGTAAAGGTTTTCCCCTGACGTTAAGTCCAGTCGTGTCCGACTCTGGGGCTTGGTGCTCATCTCCATTTTTAAGCCGAAGAGCCGGCGTTGTCCGTAGACACCTCCAAGGTCATGTGGCCGGCATGACTGCATGGAGCACCGTTATCTTCCCACCTGAGCGGTACCTATTGATCTACTCACATTTGTATGTTTTCGAACTGCTAAGTTGGCAGGAGCTGGGGCTAACAGCGGGCGCTCATTCCGTTCCCAGGATTTGAACCTGGGACCTTTTGGTCCACAAGTTCAGCAACTCAGCGCTTTAATACACTGAGCCACCGGAGGCTCCGTATAGGTCTATACTGACCATATAATACAGTTTCAAACAGTAGATGGGTCCCTAGTTAGCGGTGCCCCATCAATGGTGTTTTTCACCCACCGATCTCATGTTACATCAGGGATGCTGGCACTCACTCGCTTCTATGTAGGAATGGGAAATATCTTTGAAATTATTTAAAAAGTGGTCCAAATACATACTTTTCAAATGTTAAGAAACACTGAAATGAAGAATGCTAGACCAATAAGATTTTTCGTAATTCAGCACTTATTGCATGCAAATTTCATACATGGTTCGTTTTCAGGGAAAACACCATTTTCTGAACAAGGTACAAGAAAATTGTATTTCTCAACTTCTCGCTGGTGGGAAGGGACCAGCAGAAGTGGGTTCATGGAAGTATCAATGATTAAAATGAAAGTATAGAATCATAGAATAATAGATTTGGAAGAGACCACATGGGCCATCTAGTCCAACCCCCTGCCATGCAGGAAAAGCACAGTCAAAGTATCCCTGACAGATGGCCATTCAGCCTTCATTTAAAAGTTTCCAAGGAAGGAGTTTCCACCACACTCCAAAGCAGAGAGTTCCACTGCTGAACAACTCGTACAGCCAGGAAGTTCTTCCTAATGTTCAGGTGGAATCTCCTTTCCTGTCATTTGAACCCATTGCTCCTAGTCCTAGTTTCAAGGTCAGCAGAAAACAAGTCTGCTCCCTCTTCCTTATGACATCCTTGTTCAAGGAGGCTTATCTACATGATATTCCTTCGTCCGTCCCCAAGTCTCAGGCCATGGGATGTTTTGAACTTGGCAGCCTAAAGCTTCTGCCTCTTCTTGCTCTTAAACTGGCAGAGCTACACTTGTGAATAGACTTGTGCCCTATCTATTAAGCAGCGTGTACTCCTCCCAGATATTATTACCTAATGGGCATTTTAGATGTGTAATTACTAATGATTAATGGGGTGTTCAAGAGATGTATTAATAATATTACTGATAACTGAAATGTAGGTTCTTGACATGTAACAACAAAGGAATCATAACAACTTTTGCCAGCTCAGAAATGGCATGAGTTCAAACCCCTCCTTGATCTAATCATTGTTACATTGCTTCGTAAGTTGATCAGTAGGACTGTCTTCCTTGAGCTGCCTGTTGTCCAGCGTGCCACTTACGTATCATGAATTTCTGGGAGACGGTGCTTTGTGCTTCCTTAGCCTCCCTCTTGGCCATCATCCTCGGTGGGCTCCATTCAATGGGGGCATTTCGCAAGAGAAGACCCAAAGAACCTCCACTGGACAAAGGCTTCATTCCTTGGCTTGGGCATGGGATAACCTTCAAGAAAAGCCCCCTTACTTTTTTGGAAGGGATGCAAAAGAAGCATGGAGATATTTTCACATGTCTGGTGGGCGGTAACTACCTCCACTTCGTGCTCGATCCTTTCATATATGAAGCCCTGTTGAAGGAATCGGAAGAGAAACTCGATTTTAGTAAGTCTGCCTCCATGATTGCTTTCAACCTGTTTGGGGTCCAGCCAACGCAAGACCAGCACAAGGTTGCCCACATGAACATGAAGCATCTCCGCGGTAAGACTCTGGAGATCCTGAACCAGAGGTTGATGGAGAAGCTGCAGCACATCATGCTCGATGGAAAACATCTGAGAGACGGGGAAAGATCTTGGCAACAAGATGGGATCTTTCACTTCAGCTACAGAATCATCTTCCAAGCGACGTTTCTGACCTTGTTTGGAGATGAGACAGGCAGGGCTGCGTTGAACAAGGAAGCCGACAAAGAGAGCCAACCCATGTCCTATGGAGAGATGTTTGAAAAGTTCTTGAAATTCGACCACTTGGCCCCCCAAATGGTCATTGGCATGTTGGATCCCCAGCGCAAGGAGGAAACAGACCATCTGAGGAACATCTTCTGGGACATTCTGTCAGTCCAAAAGATCTCCCTGAATGAGAACATCAGCGACTGGATATCTGAACAGGATCGCCAGCTCGCTGAGATAGGAATGGACGAAACCATGAGGACAAAAGTCATGTTTCTGTTTTTCTGGGTGTCTCAAGTGAATACCGGTCCAGCCATTTTCTGGATTCTTACGTATCTCTTGAAACATCCAGAAGCGATGGAAGCGGTGAGGGACGAAGTGGACAGAGCATTAAAAGGGACTGGTGAGGAGGTCAAGCCAGGTAGTCCTTTCATCAAGGCGACTTTGGCTACGATAAAGACTCCTCTTCTGGACAGTGCGATACTGGAAACTCTGCGCTTAAGAGCAAGTCCTTTTATGTTCCGGACGGTGGTGCAAGACACAGATATTAGGATGGCGGATGGAAGGGAGTATCTGGTGCGGAAAGGAGACGCTCTGCTCCTTTTCCCCTTCCTTGCCATTCATATGGATCCAGAAATCCACCCTGATCCTCACGCCTTCAAGTTTGACAGGTTTGTGAGCCCAAATGGCACCAGGAAAGAATTCTATAAGGATGGGAAAACCCTGAAGCACTCCATTTTGCCCTTTGGGGCTGGACACACCAAGTGTCCCGGCCGATTCTTGGCTGTTAATGAAATGAAGATCTTTGTCTTCTTGATGCTCATCTACTTTGACATCGAATTGGTTAATCCAGAAGAAGGAATACCTTCTGTAGAAGGAAGCAGTTATGGGTTTGGGACTGTTAAGCCTTCCCATGACATTCAGTTCAAGTATCGACTGAGATTCTAAGGAAAGTCAAATTTAAGCCTGGCTTTCAAGCCATCCTATAGTTCAGCTGGCAGCTATTCATTGACAGAGAAATCTGGAGTTGGGAGATCAATCAAAATAACAGATTTATCTTGGAAATATTTTTTAAAAGGTCAAGATCTAGATGAATGGACAGGTAAGGAGGTTTAAGAGCTCTCTATGATATGTAAACCTCAATGGCTAGACCTCCAACCATTTAGACTATTTGTGCATTTTAATTCATCTCCCCCTTTAATGCTTGTTAAATGTTTTATGGATTGCTGTGAGTTTTCTGGTCTGTATGGCCATATTCCAGAAGCATTCTCTCCTGACATTTCACCCTCATCTATGTCAGGCATCCTCAAGAGATTTTATTTATTGACTTTATTTCTTTCATGTTTCTTTTCCAATGTTTTCTTATGTCGTGAAAACTTCCCAGGAGTTATGACTGAAATACCGATAGTATATGGTTTACTACATTAATTTGCTAATAATAGTGTAAATATTATTAATATAGTTCATGCTAGCTGTGCCCAGCCACGCGTTGCTGTGGCGAAGTATGGTGGTATGGGAAATAAAGTATTGAGGAATTGGTAGTAGTTAAGGTAAAGGGTAAAGGTTTTCCCCTGACATTAACTCCATTATAAATGGGTTATATAGCTGTGTGGAAGAGCCTTGAGTCTACACTGTCATATAATCCAGTTCAAATCAGATAATCTGTATTTTATAGGCAGTGTGGAAGAGGCCTAAGTGAGGCCTAACTCTGCCTGTCCCCTGGGCTGAGTAGGTTGCTAGGAGACCAAGTGGGCAGAGCTTAGCCTTGTAACTGGCAGCAATTGGATAAAAACAATTATTCCTCTCCCTCTAATTAGGACTTAATTTTTCTTTTCTTTTTGTTGTATGAACGTAGAGGCATGGATGATGGGTTGTGCTGCCATGTTTAGTGTTTCTGGGATGTGTAGTTTTGTTGTTTTGTCCTAGGCCGAAATTTCATTACCCTTTTATATATATAGATAATACAGGTTGAGGATTCCTTATGCTTGGGACCAGAAGCGTTTTGGATTTTTTTTTTTTTCAGATTTTGGAATGCAATTTGTCTACGTTGGCAATATTATTTTGTATCTACAACTCATAAAGTGATGAGATGTTATGCCATGACTGTTGAAGTCTGTTTGTGAAACAGAAGAACTGTTTGGTAACTCTGATCTGGTCAGAAACATTAAAGGTTATACTCATTCCTTGAACTTTGCTTTGCCAGTGTTATTTTTCTAAGATAAGGAGAAATGTCATCGCTTCAATGAAATGATTTCCTCTTTCTTAGAGAGCAACTCGAGATAAATTACCAATATTATACAGTGTTTTCATTTGGTATATCCTTGTATTGGAAACTTAATCATATGAATCCACAGTTCAGTATTTGTACTTCTAAACTTCTAACCTTTCCCTTTAAAAAATGCATTTGAAAAAGAATTTTTGCATGAATCTGTGAAATGTTATTGATACCAATATGTATTTGCATGGCAGAGGATTGCTAGGTCACTTCGATTATGTTCTCATGTAAAAAAGAATCACGTTGAATACATATCTTCATTATCTTTGCATTGTGTGAGGCGTCTTCTGATCCTGTTCCTTCTCAAACAATGACACCCTATAATTATTATTGTTATTCTATTTATTGATCTCTTGCTTTATCTCTCTACAGAAACTAGAAGCTCCCAACTCTTTGGACAAATATCACCCAGACACTAAAATTAGCAATTGGTTGATCAAGATCAGTTATTGCTCACTTTAATTAATTAGTAGCGAGACTATTGTTCACTGGTTGTATAGAGGTGCAATGCTTTCAGAAATGTTCATTTCATGGAAAAAAACAAGACTTTCTTAAAGTCATAGGGTGTGCCCACACTGTATAATTAATGCAGTTTGACGCCACTTGAACTGCCATAAGTTAATGCCATGGAATCCTAGGAGTTGTAGTTTGGTGAGCCACCAGCAGTCTTTGGTGGAGAAAGCTAAATATCTTATAAAACTACAACTCCCAGGATTCCATAACAGTTAAAGTGGTGTCAAACTGCATTAATTCTGCAGTGTAGAGATGCATCCTTAGGAGTTTTCTATGGGTGACCATAGAATTGTGCTGGAGGACATCAAGATTTCTTGAAAAAGTACAGCAATAGGCATTTGAAGCTCCTCCAGTGCAATTCTATGACTAAGTTTATGTTGAGCGTAGCGTCTTGGGACATCATCACACTAGAGCCTGGATCCACTTTAAATCTGGGTTGTTACCTCCTGAAGAATTCTGGGGCTTGTAGTTTAGAAGAGGGACCTTTAAAATGCTCAGCCAGAGAAGTTCTGATTCTCCCTAAACTACAAAACCCTGAATTCTACAGGAAGCAGCAACTGGATTTAAAGTAAATCCATTCTAGTGTGATCAGGCACTTGGTGGTGGGTCCATTAGTGACTTCCCAGCTCGCAGTGTTTATACAACAGTTTTTAAGGTTAGTTTTAAATCTCTTTTGCTGTCCACCAGTATTCCATTTTCTGTTCTTGGGATGAGAATAAAGTAGCTGTTTTGGGAGACGATGATCACACATTTGAACATCGTGGCACTTGGTCCAACGGAGTTGATGGCAGAGGTTCTTCACTTCAATGCTGGTGGTCTTTGCTTCTTCCAGAACACTGACATTTGTCTGCCTGTCTTCCCAAGAGATTTGCAGGATTTTTCGGAGGCAATGCTGATGGAATTGTTACAGGACTTGAGTGCAATGCCTGTAGACATCACACTCATGTCCTGTAATGATTCCATCAGCATTGCAAGCGCATAAAAGTGTTGAGAGGACAATAGTTTTATAGACAAACATCTTGGTCTCCCGATGGATGTCCCAATCCTCAAACACTCTCTGCTTCATTCGAGAGAATGCTGCACTCGCAGAGCTCACACAGTGTTGCATATCAGGGTCAATGTTGACTTTTGTGGAGAGGTGGCTGCCAAGGGAGCAGAAATGGTCCACATTTCCACCATTAAGCTGAATTTCTGGCATTGCAGATGGATTGGCAGGTGCCTTTTTCTGGTAGATCATTTTGGTTTTCTCAGTGTTCATAGGCTTCTGGGAAGAAGATGTTCAAAGTGGCTTGCAGGTCTTATTCTGAATGAGCACAGACTACGTTATCATCAGCATATTGGAGTTCTATAACAAACGTTGTGACCTTGGTTTTGGCTTTCAGTCTGCTGAGGTCAAATAGCTTGCCATCTGTCCAGTTGGTGATTTCCATGCCGGTGGGAAGCTTCCCATCAACAAGGCACAGAATCATAGCGATGAAGATGGAGAACAAGGTTGAGGCAATGACACATCCCTGCTTGACACCTGATTCCACCTTCAATGGGTCATTTTGGGAGCAGTTGCTATCCAAGAGTGTTGCCATCATGTCCTCATGGAGGAACCACAGGATGTTCACAAATTTATTAGGGCACCCATCACATTTCTTTGTTCTGAAGGTCATGAACTCCTAATCCGTTAGGTTCACCATGTCAGAAATGACTTGAAGCCACACAACAAAAATGTGCATTAATGTTTTGTCACAATGCTTTTAATATGTTTACATTTTTTGGCAATTAAAATGCTTATTTATTTATTTATTTATTTATTTACAGTATTTATATTCCGCCCTTCTCACCCCGAAGGTGAGAAGGGGACTCAGGGCGGATTACAATGAACACACATATGGCAAACATTCAATGCCAACAGACAAACAACATACATTAGACAGACTCAGAGGCATTTTTAACATTTTTCCAGTTTCACGATTCCGGCCACAGGGGGAGCTGTTGCTTCACTGTCCACTAGTGGCTGTACTTCCTCGTTCCTTTCCTCGTGTTTTGCTGGCAGTTTTTATGATGTTGTAAATTAGTTAAATTAGCCCGCCGCATAAAGCGTACCTAAATTTCCCTATTTGACAGATGCAACTGTCTTTCGGGGCTGCATAGGTCAACAGCAAGCTGGGCTATTTAATGGTCGGGGGCTTAACCCGACCCGGGCTTCGAACTCATGACTTCTCGGTCAGTAGTGATTTATTGCAGCTGGTTACTAGCCAACTGCGCCACAGTCCGGCTGTTTCTTTGTTTCTTTATTAATTGTTAATTAATTAATTGAGCTTGCATTGCATAGTGGTTTGAGAACTGGACTGGATTTTGGAGACCAGAGTCCAATTCTCACTCAACTATAGTGGGTGACCTTGGACAAGTCACACTCTCTCAGCCTCAGAGGAAGGCAATGGAAAGCCTCTTATGAGTAAATCTTACCTAGAACTTCCTATGATAGGTTTTCCTTAGCGTTGCCTTAAGTTGAAAATGACAGCAACAACAACAACAGAAACTGATGATGATGATGATGATAATGATTGGAGAACTAGAATGTTAAACCAGATAAGACTTTGATAAGCTCCAGCCACAAAATCCACAAATGTTACCTTTTAGGACTCTAAGTCCCATCATCCCCCACTGGCCATGATAACAAGGCTTCTGATAACTGTAGACCCCAAAAAAGTAACTTTATAAGCAGTTCTTCTTCTTCCCTGTTAACTTTCAGAAGTTGGGAAAGGAGAAAGAAATCCCCTTGTCTATTTTTTAAACATTTTTAAAAGCAATGCTGCAAAACGGTTTGGCACACAAATTGCCATTTACTCTATTTATCCTTCCCGAGTTTGTAATAAATGGGGATATTATGCCTTTCACGGATCCTTAGGCCGAATCTTTTCAAGCCAGTGTATTGAGCGGAGAATAAGCATAATAAAAAAAAAGTTTTGTGAAGGATATATTGGAAAATAATTTTAAACGTAGCCAATAATAACTGAATAGAACAAACAAAAATCCGAATGGCTGGATGTAACCTACCTTCTGGCACTTTAGCTATTTGTCCGTTTAAAAATGAGCATTGCCAAAGGGAATAAAAGGGCTGCTTTTTAAAATCATTACCCCTGAAAAAGTGATGGATGAGAGCTACAAGCAGAAGACATTTTACCTAGAAGCCTGACATTGATTATGCGGAGCTCCAAAAATATATCCGTATATACTCCAGTATAAGCTGACCCGAATATAAGCAGAGGCACCTAATTTTACCACAATAAAACTGGGAAAACATTGACTCCAGTATAAGCCGAGGGTGGTAAATTTCAGAAATAAAAACAGATACCAATAAAATTACATTAATTGAGGCATCAGTAGGTTAAATGTTTTTGAATATTTACATAAAGCTCAAATTTAAGATAAGACTGTCCAACTCTGATCAAATCATTATTCTCATCTTCTTCAATGTAAATGTGCTTATGTATCCTTTTAATAATAATGGAGTAAAATAATACATGTAATAATAATAATAAATACAGGAAAATAATACATGTAATAATAAATAGAGTAAAATAATAAATGCAATAATAATAATAAGATCAGAGTGAAATAATAAATGTACTATTAATAATAATAAAAATAGAGTAAAATAAATGTAATAGCAGCAACAATAATAGAGAAAAATGATAAATGTAATAATACCAATAATAATACAGAAAAATAATAAATGTACCATATATTCTCGAGTATAAGCTGACCCAAATATAAGCCAACCAGGACCCTCACCCAAGTATAAGCTAAGGGGGGCTTTTTCAGTCTTTTAAAAAAAGGGCTGAAAAACTAGGCTTATACTCGAGTATATACAGTATATACAGTAGAGTCTCAGTTATCCAAGCTAAACGGGCCGACAGAAGCTTGGATAAGCGAATATCTTGGATAATAAGGAGGGATTAAGGAAAAGCCTATTAAACATCAAATTAGGTTATGATTTTACAAATTAAGCACCAAAACTTCATGTTATACAACAAATTTGACAGAAAAAGTAGTTCAATATGCAGTAATGTTATGTTGTAATTACTGTATTTACGAATTTAGCACCAAAATATCACGATATATTGAAAACATTGACTACAAAAATGGCTTGGATTATCCAGAAGCTTGGATAAGCGAGGCTTGGATAAGTGAGACTCTACTGTATATGGAAACATCCCGGGTTAAGCTAATTACTGTCTTTAGCTTACAACACGAGACTGATGAGAATAGTTTTATGTGTTGTCGAAGGCTTTCACAGCCAGAATCACTGGGTTGCTGTGAGTTTTCTGGGCTGTATGACCATGTACCAGAAGCATTCTCTCCTGACGTTTTGGCCATATGCCTGCCATAGATATGGACAAAACATCATGAGATAATGCTTCTGGTACATGGTCATACAGCCAGAAAATTGTTCTATTTGGAGGTCTATCTCATAATGAAAGATGTACCAACAATGTAAATTCAATGTAGTTTGACACCATTTGAACTGTCGTGCCTCAATGCAATTGTGGGAGTCGTAGTTTTACAAGGTTTTTAGCCTTCTATGTCAAAGAGTACTGATACTTCACCAATATACAACTCCCAGGATTCCATAGCATTCATTGAGCCTTGGAGGTTATAGTGATATCCAACTGCATTAATCTGATAGTGTAGAATATGTCCCAATGACTTGGAAGCTACCGTTTAGGCTTCTAAACAGTGCTCCCTAGTGGATGTTAATGTGAGACTTTATTATTGTGTATCTACACCTGGCATGGGCAAACTTGGGCCCTCCAGGTGTTTTGGACTTCAACTCCCACAATTCCTAACAGCCTACCGGCTGTTAGGAATTGTGGGAATTGAAGTCCAAAACACCTGGAGGGCCCAAGTTTGCCCATGCCTGATCTACACTGTGTAATGAATGCAGTTTGGCACTACTTGAACTGCCATAACTTAGTGCTATTGAATCCTGGGAATTGTAGTTTCACATGGTCTTTAGCCTTCCAAAAGTGGCTGGTGCCTCACCAAGCTACAACTCCCAAAATTCCACAATGTTCAGCCTTAACAGCTTAAGGATGTCGAGTTGTATTTATTCTGCAATGTCAAGGAGCCCTCGGTGTGGGAGCTGCAGTTTGAGTCCCAAAAAGTAACTTTTCCAGGCTCCTTCTTTCCTGTCCTGCCTCCCCAGCCCAGCCCAAAGCTGGATCGCAGCTTGCCTGTTGTCCAAACTGGAAATAATGATTCACCGAGGATGAAGCTGACCTATTGAGAAACTCCGGGGAAATCGGCACGCTTGCCAAGAAAGATATTTGAGGCCCTTGCAATGAAGCTGAAGCAGTTCCAAATTCAGACGTAGCCTGGCAAACCAAGCTGCTCTTTCCAATAGTCCCGGCTGTGTTTACTATGATGTTGGGCACAAAATATTCGGGTTGCTAGGCATTCTTCAGGACACCAGTAATAGAAAGGGCTTCGAAGGACAAGGTCCCAGGAGAAGTACAAACACTTCGTGTTGTTTGGACTTTGCTCCATATACCCTTCTCTTGGAGATGGATTACACCAGGTAATATTTCAAATCAAAAGGCTGGCAAAATGCAGTTCGACACCACTCAAAGCTAGAGCTCAATGCTATGGAATCAAGGGAGTTTTGCAAAATTTGCATCTACACTGTAGAATTAATGCAGTTCAGCACCACTTTTACTGCAATGGCTCAATGCTATGGAATCAAGGGAGTTTTACAAAATTTGCATCTACACTGTAGAATTAATGCAGTTCAGCACCACTTTTACTACAATGGCTCAATGCTATGGAATCAAGGGAGTTTTACAAAATTTGCATCTATACTGTAGAATTAATGCGGTTCAGCACCACTTTTACTGGATCACAGGCACACATAAGAGCTTCCATTTATCATCACCAATCCATTAAAAAAGCCAACTGTAAAAACTGTGGCAGAGACACCAAGAACTGGGAAGCCCTGGCCCTTGAGCGCTCTAACTGGAGGTCAGCTGTGACCAGCAGTGCTGCAGAGTTCGAAGAGGGAGGGCAAAAGGGAGAAATGTGCCAAGAGGAAGGTGTCAAACCAACCCTGACCTGGACCGCCTTCCACCTGAAAACTGATGTCTTCACTGCAGGAGAACATGCGGATCAAGAATAGGTCTCTTCAGCCACCTAATATTTCACCCTCAAGTCCCCACGACTGGAAGACCATCATCCTCAGTCTATGAGGGATCGCCTAAGTAAGTAAGTAGGTAAGTAGGTAAGTAGGTAAGTAGGTAAGTAAAATGGTATTAAACTACATTCATTCTGCAGTGTACCCAAAGTTATTAATCCATAACTACAGTATACAGTACATTGTTGTTGCGACACACTGGTTTTGGATCCAGTTCATTCCGTGTTCTTCTACATTGAAGAAGTCTTTGATGGCTGTCAAATAGTTTTCAGTTTTATTTACCTTGTTTCATCTGAAGCATTTCCCTTTGCCAAGTCCAGTTGCACAAACTCTCCTTGTGTTTTCTGTATTTGTTTTTCCAAAGGGAAGAGTGGATACAGAATGTCCTCACATAGAAAAAAAGCAGCCATGCAGCACTACTTAAATAAGTAAATGTCAAAGCATTCCAACTGTCCTACACGTCTTTTTATCAAGACGCGTACAATCAATATTGTAACGGCACTGTTCATGGGCAAAATGCATGAATTATAAACCAGAGACAAAGAGGGGAAAACAATGGATTTCAGTGTATACCTCACAACCTCTGTGGGCAAAACATCAGGAGAAAATACTTCTGGAAATGCCCATACAGCCTGGAAAAACCACAACAACCCTATTATTCTGGCCATGAAAAGCCTTCAACAACTCAATGGATTTCAGTCTTAAGAACAAGGATTACTGTTTTCTAAAGAAATCAAGGCACTCAGGCCAAGAAATCAAGGCACTCAGGCCAAGCTGGCTGTGGATGATGGGAATTGTTGGAGAAAGTGTTGGACAGCATTTTCAGCACTGCTCCAGATAATGCAATGCACATATGTGCAGAGACTATTTGCACTCAAGGAAGTACGAGGGCTATCTAGAAAGTAGATTACATTTTGGAATTAAAAATGAACAAAGTATAGAAGAAAACATTTACCATATGCAGTTGAAAGCCAGACCCAAATACCACTTCTCAACATAGTCCCCATTGAAATCTAGGCACTTCTCATGGCGATAAAAGAGTTTGGAAAGTCCTTCCCCACCAAACTTTGCCGCTTGGCTTGCGTCCCCTCCCGTAGCTGCGTATGTGCATGCACCCAACTTTCCCCCACACTCGTCCTGGATTACTCTTCTGTTTTGCAAATGCTTGCAAGGAAGATTATGGCAACCATTTTTTGGGAAAGGAAAGGTGTGCTTCTTGCAAAACCTTAAAAGAGCAATCCAGGACGAGCATGGGGGAAAGTTGGGCACATGCACATGCGCAGCTGCAGGCGGGACGCAAGCCAAGCGGCAAAGTTTGGTGGGGAAGGACTTTCCAAACTCTTTTATCGCTATGATAACTGCATAGATTTCAATGGGGACTATGTTTTGGTCTGGCTTTCAACTGCATATGGTAAATGTTTTCTCCTATACTTTGTTCATTTTTAATTCCAAAACCTGTGATGACCCATGGGCCTTGTAGTCCTGCTCAGGACATTGTAATTCCTGATGAAGATGAAAACTGGGGTTTTTTACCTTCCCAGTCTGAACTGGATTCTTCTCAGCCAGATCTTTCCCAGGCAGATCTGGGAACCTTGCACCTGCAAGAAAGTTGTCTCCCAGAAGTATGTCAAACAAGCCCAGAGCCTACTTCTCCCGTGTTCTTGCGCCGGGAGTTTTGTAAACAACAGAGAAGTTTGGAATCAGCTTCGCGCAGGAGTGCGAGGATTGCAGCTAAGAATGTGGCCAATTAAGACTGCTTCTCGTGAGAATCTTTGGGGAGTCTCACATCTGGTCTCAGAGTTTAGCTTTCGGTTCTGATTCCCAGAGAACTGCTTCGGCGGGAAAGTTAGACTCTATTTAGGTGTTTTACCCGCGTAGTAACTTCGCGGAGTCAATTCGTCAGCCTACGGAGCGAGTTGTGTCTGGACAGCGCGCTCCGATTCAAGCCTCGCTCCTGCTCAAGCCTTGCCTTGCTATCCAGCCTTCGCCTTGCTTCCCAGCCTTTGTTTATCTACGGACTTTGCCTTGTTTCCCAGGATCAATCTTTGCCTTGTTCCACGGATTCTATCAAGTTATTCCACGGACCTTGTTCTTGTTCTTAGTTACCCTGTTCCACGTTCAAGCCTTGTTTCAAGTATCAAGTTATTTCCTAGCCTCGCTCAAGTTTCATGGACTAAAGGACCTTGTCATCTCCCCTCACTTTGCTTGGCAAAGTGAGTGTTTCGGTTATTGGATTACAACTTTGGACCTTAATATTTCTTATTGGACATTGCTTTTTTGGACTAATTCTGACCTTTCCTGAAAGGTCTAATTCTGGACTATTTTCTACACTTGTTTTTATTAACTTTATATATTCCTTCAATAAAGATATTAGATAGATTCTGGCCTCTGTGTATGGTTATTGGTGCTCTGCAGCCTGGGTCTTGACAGTTTGACTCCGCCACCCTAAGCACCAATTAACCTCGGCCAGAATGTCTACCGGAGTCGTACCTGGGCCGAGCGGCCAGCCGATTACCTACACCATCGACAAGGATGAGGTGGACCGAATCCGTGATAAGCTCAATGCACAGGATGGAGAAATAAGGGGTTTGAAGGAACGCGGAATTCGTCTTCCGGCCATGGCGTTGCCAACCAAGTTTACTGGAGAAGCTTCTAAGGTTCATGTCTTCCGTCGCCAATGTCAAGCTTATCTAGAGGCCCGTGCTGCCGAGTTTCCCCAAGAAGACATCAAAGTGGCATGGGTTTACAGTCTTCTAGACGGGCCAGCGGCCAGCTGGGCGACGGCACTGTACGACCAAGCCTCTCCACACCTAAGATCAGCGCAACGCTTCTTGGACCACCTCAAGGAGACTTGGGGAATCGAGGACAATTTGGAGGCAGCCGGTCACAAACTCCGTCGCCTTTTCCAAGGAGACAGACCTATGTCTCAGTATATAGCCGAGTTCCGAGTGCTGGCCCACAACACCGGCTGGAACGATGTAGCCCTCAGGGGACAATTCCGGGAGGGTCTCAACATTGAAATGCTGGAAGAAATCTCCAAGGTGGATCCTCCCCAGACCCTCGAGGCACTCATTGATCAATGTTTACGGGCTGAAGTCATGATTGCCAACAGGAAACAGTGGGTTCGAGGCCAGGGTGGTAGAGCCGGGGCAAAACCCCCCGCTCCCGCCAGCATTCAGCCACGTCCGGTCTGGAGACCCCCACCGCCAACCCCATACCCCAGAGGAGGCGAGGAGGTGCCGATGCAGTTGGGCAATGTGCGTCCCAGACTAGATGCCGCCGAGAAGGCCCGTCGTCAACGCTTAAACCTCTGCTGGTACTGCGGGAACGGGGGCCACTTCGCCAGAGAGTGCCCAGCCAAAGGGAAGCCTGCCGCCCGTCTTGCGGCGGCGTCCTCCACGGAGACGAAGACATCTGAGCCGACTGGCACACAACCGGCGGGGGAAGCCAACGACCGGGTGTAGAGAGGCTCGCCAACCCGGTCAAAAAATCCATCCAAGAGCCGCCAACCGGGGTCCTGTTCCTTCTCGTGGTCACATTATGGTCAGCAAAAAGGGGACCCGTCATGATCCACGCCATGATAGACTCTGGAGCTACCAACAATTTCATCGATAGAGAGTATGCCGACTCTCTGGGATTACAATATCATGATTTCAAGAATGCCCGTGTGGTGCAAGCCATAGACGGCCGCCCCCTCAAGACGGGCCCCGTAAGTCAGTGGTCGGAACCCACCAGGATGTGGATAAGGGAACATATGGAAGAGATTTCCTTCTTTGTTACCGAGGTCCCCCATTTCCCTGTGATTTTGGGAATTCCATGGCTGACTCTCCACGACCCTAACATCTCCTGGTCCAACAGAGAACTGCAGTTTGCTTCACCGTACTGCCAAAACCATTGCCTCGTAGCCAAGGTATGCCACGCCACAGACACCGAGCCCATCATCACCTTGCCAAAGAAGTACTCCGAGTATTGGGATGTATTCAATGAGAAAGAAGCCGAAAAATTACCCCCACATAGACCTTATGACTGTGCCATTGACTTGGTGGAGGGGGCCCCGATCCCGCGAGGGCATCTCTACTCCCTGACTGAACCAGAGCAAGAAGCTCTCAGGGAATTCTTAGAGACAAACCTTCGCAAGGGATTCATCAGACCCTCTCAATCCCCAGCCGCCTCCCCAGTGATGTTTGTGAAGAAGAAGTCAGGGGAACTACGCTTGGTGGTGGACTACAGAGCATTGAACAATATCACCAAGCGGAACAGCTATCCCCTGCCCTTAATCTCGGATCTACTGGATCGGCTTCGAGGAGCCAAGGTTTACACCAAGCTGGATCTTCGGGGGGCTTACAACTTAGTTCGCATCAGGGAAGGGGACGAGTGGAAGACCGCCTTCCAGACCAAATTCGGATTATTCGAGTCCCGAGTTATGAATTTCGGTTTATGCGGAGCCCCCGCAACGTTCCAGCATTTTGTCAATGACATTTTTCAGGACTATCTAGACAGGTTCTTGATAATCTACCTGGACGATTTTTTGGTGTTTTCTAGATCACAATCAGAACATGAGAACCACGTCAAAATGGTGTTACAACGATTGCGGGATCATGGACTTTATGCCAAGCTGGAAAAATGCGCCTTTGATCTACAAGAGGTAGATTTCCTTGGTTACCGCATCTCGCCTCTAGGGCTTTCCATGGATCCAGCCAAGGTTTCAGCAGTATTGGAATGGCGGGCGCCAACTAACAAGAAAGAGGTGCAGCGTTTCTTGGGGTTCGCGAACTATTACCGCAAGTTCATTCCAGATTTTGCCCGCTGGTCCGACCCCATCACTAGCTGCATCCGTGGAAAGCAGCCTTTCCGCTGGACTGATCAAGCAGAGAAAGGGTTCCAGCAACTAAAGAAACTATTCACCTCCCAGCCAATTCTACAGCACCCAAATCCTGGAACCCCTTTTGTGGTGCAAGCGGACGCCTCTGATGTGGCAATTGGGGCTGTACTCTTACAACCGGTGGGAGATCACCTCCATCCCTGTGCCTTTTATTCTCGTCAACTAACCACACCAGAGAGGAATTACACCATTTGGGAAAAAGAACTACTGGCCATAAAGGCAGCCTTTGAAACTTGGAGACATTGGCTAGAAGGGGCCAAATTTCCCATTGAAGTCCACACAGATCATCGTAATCTAGAACATCTAAGAACTGCCCGCAAACTAAATCAGAGGCAGCAACGTTGGGCTTTATTCTTTGAACGTTTCAACTTCCAGATCCATTATGTGACCCCAGCCCAAACCAAGCAAGCAGACGCCCTGTCACGTAAACCGGAGTACGCTGCAGGACGCAAGGAGACCTTTGAATCCCAACTGCTACAACCCGAGAACTTTGCCACGCTCACGGTGGGGAACACCAAATCCATTCCCATTGGTTCAACTTCCCCTACTCCAGGACTCATCTGTGCTCAAGAAATCAGGGCTAGTCAGCAAGCAGATGCCTGGGCGCAGGACCAACTTCGCCAAGGTCTGCACTTTCCCTTTTCGCTTAAAGATGGGCTGCTCTGCTATAGAAATCATGTTTATATCCCACCCGGACCGGGCAGGGAAAAAGCGCTTCGTCTGTGTCATGACTGCAAACCAGCAGGACACTTCGGACTATTTAAAACTATGCATTTGATCCTAAGGGATTTTTGGTGGCCCAAGATCCGCAAGGATGTGGAAAAATATGTCAACACCTGCCCAGTATGCCAGCGCTCCAAGATACGAAGGGAGAAGCCCTCAGGGCTTTTACACCCCCTTCCTACCCCATCTCGCCCATGGGAAATAATTTCCGCGGATTTCATCACTGACTTACCACCTTCCTGTGGATTCACCACGATCTTGGTGGTGGTGGACCTTTTCACCAAGTTAGCCCATTTCATTCCCTGTGAAGGCCTCCCCACGGCCAAAGAAACTGCGGATCTATTTCTTCAACATGTTTTCAGACTACATGGATTGCCCAAGAGTTTAGTCACAGACCGTGGATCTCAATTCACCTCTCGTTTTTGGAAGGCACTACAAAAACTATTGGGCATAGACTCTCGCTTATCTTCAGCTCATCATCCCCAAACAGATGGGCAAACGGAGCGCACCAATGCCACTTTGGAGCAGTATCTTCGCTGTTATGTAAACTACCAACAGGATAATTGGGCTTCTCTGTTACCACTGTCTGAGTTTGCCTACAACAATGGAGTTCAAGCTTCTACAAAAGAAACGCCGTTCTTTGCAAACTACGGCTTCCATCCACGTTTCTTCCCCCCTGTCATTGAAACTTCAGAAGTTCCCGCAGCAGAGGATTGGCTGCAGGAACTCACAGCGGTGCAACAACTTTTGCTCCAGCAACTGGACCAAGCCAAGGAGGACTATAAACGCCACGCTGACAAACATCGCCAGCCGGGCCCCGAAATCAAGGTAGGAGATCGGGTTTTTCTGTCCACTCGCTTCCTGCCCTCCCACCGCCCTTGCCGGAAGTTAGATGCCCGTTTCATTGGCCCCTATCCAGTGGTGGCGCAATTAAACCCCGTGACTTTCAAACTCCAACTTCCGCGTTCAATGCGCATTCACCCAGTGTTTCACCGTTCCCTGCTCCTTCCGGCGGATGGTGTGCGACCTGATACAGACCAACCAGCCCCCCCTCCTGTTTTGATGAATGGGGAGGAGGAGTTCGAGGTTGAGGACATTTTGGATTCTCGCTTTCACCGCCGCCGCCTACAATATCTCATTGACTGGGTGGGTTTTGGCCCTGAGGAACGCTCTTGGGAAGACGCCTCCACAGTCCATGCTCCTGATCTAACCCGTCGCTTTCATCAGACCTATCCCACCAAACCGCGACCTCGCGCCTCGGGGAGAGGGCCCCAGTTTGGGAGGGGCCTTGAGGAGGGGGATAGTGTGATGACCCATGGGCCTTGTAGTCCTGCTCAGGACATTGTAATTCCTGATGAAGATGAAAACTGGGGTTTTTTACCTTCCCAGTCTGAACTGGATTCTTCTCAGCCAGATCTTTCCCAGGCAGATCTGGGAACCTTGCACCTGCAAGAAAGTTGTCTCCCAGAAGTATGTCAAACAAGCCCAGAGCCTACTTCTCCCGTGTTCTTGCGCCGGGAGTTTTGTAAACAACAGAGAAGTTTGGAATCAGCTTCGCGCAGGAGTGCGAGGATTGCAGCTAAGAATGTGGCCAATTAAGACTGCTTCTCGTGAGAATCTTTGGGGAGTCTCACATCTGGTCTCAGAGTTTAGCTTTCGGTTCTGATTCCCAGAGAACTGCTTCGGCGGGAAAGTTAGACTCTATTTAGGTGTTTTACCCGCGTAGTAACTTCGCGGAGTCAATTCGTCAGCCTACGGAGCGAGTTGTGTCTGGACAGCGCGCTCCGATTCAAGCCTCGCTCCTGCTCAAGCCTTGCCTTGCTATCCAGCCTTCGCCTTGCTTCCCAGCCTTTGTTTATCTACGGACTTTGCCTTGTTTCCCAGGATCAATCTTTGCCTTGTTCCACGGATTCTATCAAGTTATTCCACGGACCTTGTTCTTGTTCTTAGTTACCCTGTTCCACGTTCAAGCCTTGTTTCAAGTATCAAGTTATTTCCTAGCCTCGCTCAAGTTTCATGGACTAAAGGACCTTGTCATCTCCCCTCACTTTGCTTGGCAAAGTGAGTGTTTCGGTTATTGGATTACAACTTTGGACCTTAATATTTCTTATTGGACATTGCTTTTTTGGACTAATTCTGACCTTTCCTGAAAGGTCTAATTCTGGACTATTTTCTACACTTGTTTTTATTAACTTTATATATTCCTTCAATAAAGATATTAGATAGATTCTGGCCTCTGTGTATGGTTATTGGTGCTCTGCAGCCTGGGTCTTGACAAAACCTAATCTACTTTCTGGATAGCCCTCGTAAAAGCAGACCATATCGCTGGGAATAATGGGGGTTGTAGTCCAACACATCTGGGAAAGAGAACTTTGCAGTACATGACAATAAATGAACTCTTTTAGGAGTCCCAGGTTTCTCAGATTATGAGAACAACAAGACTGGCAGGGACATTATTTTCAGCTGTGCATTAATATTCATGCCCTTCCTCAGGTGGTTCAGCAGTCTCCTTCCTTCTCTGATCTTCCTCTCTGATCAGACAAATAGCTTTCTATTTAGGCAGACTGTTGGCTCAGAAAGAGGTATATTTAATGGAAAATACTCTACTTTTATTTAGGTGTGGCTACACTGAATGAATGTAGTTTGGCACCACTTTAACTGTTATGGCTCAATGCGATGGACTCCTGGGATTTGGAGCTCTCCAAGGTTTTCTCTCTTCTCTGTCAAAGGATGCTGGTGCCTCACCAAACTACAGATCCCAGAATTCCATAGCTTGGAGTCATAACAATTAAAGTGTGAATCAAAGTGCATTCTTTTCTACAACCCAGATGCACATTTCATCATCCTCATCTGCAAAGATGAGCCGTCAAATCCACCTCATCCTCTTGGCCACCTGATGAAAGCACCACTTCACCTTTAGCCAGCTCACCCACTGTCATGGCTTGGGAACATCTTCTTTTTAGGATAATATATCCCAAAATGATAACTGGGGAAAATGCTGAGAACTAGCATCCAAAACAAACCCCCACCTCCCAAGCTATGCTCCACTTTTCTCCAGAACGCCTTCTGCATAGGAATACAAGGTACGTGCAGCAAACCCTGGGGAATCTCTATCTAGGCCGCCAGCAGCAGTCAGTGTGTTTTTCTATTTTGTTGTCTGGCCACGTAAAGGCCTTTGAAGAATGTGTGACAGGCACATTTTAGGCATCTAAAAATAGGCCCAGCCATGAATAAATAGCAGGCTGTCATCTTACTCTGGTCACTTTCAAGCAGATATCCAGATCTGGCCAGCAAAGCCTTCCTCTACTGGTTCTGAACTCAGTTTCTTTCAAGCATCCCTAATAGTTACTACAGGTGTAAGCATCCCTTATCTGAAATGCTTAGGAGCAGAACTGTTCTTGAATTAGCATTTCCCCACGATTGTGGCATATAGGTAAAGGTTTTCCCTGACATTAAATCTAGTCATGTCCAACTCTGGGGGTTGGTGCTCCTCTCCATTTCTAAGCCGAAGAGCCGGTGTTGTCCATAGACACCTCCAAGGCCATGTGGCCAGCATGACTGCATGGAACACTGCCACCTTCCTGCCAGAGCAGTACCTATTGATCTACTCACATTTGCATGTTTTCGAACTGCTAGGTTGGCCGAAGTTGGAGCTATCAGCGGGAGATCACCCTGCTCCCTGGATTCGAACCACCAACCTTTCAGTCAGCAAATTTAGCAGCTCAGTCATTTACCCGACTGCACGACTGCAAAATGGGATATCCTTGGGTGCATCTATACTGAAAATGAATACAGTTTGATACCACTTGAACTGCCATGGCTCAGTGCAGTGGACTCAGACTCACATGAGTTGTAATTTTACAAGAACTTTCTTTTTCCTATGTTACCATAGCATTGAGCCATGGCAGTTAAAGTGGTGCCAAGCAGCACTGATTTTACAGTGTAGATGCACTTAGAGATAGGACCCAAGCCTAAAGATGAAATTCACCAGTGTTTTAGATAGCTTGAAGGCAACTTTATGCAATGTTTTTAATAACGTTGTACATGAAAGGAATTTAGTGTACACTGAAACACCAGAAAGCATTATGAATGAATGAAAGAAACTATCTCCCTGAAGGGACTCAGGGCAGCTTACAACAAAATAAACTGGCAAACATTCAATGCCAATATTGGTAAAAAACAAACAAACAAAAAAACTCTAGAATCAGGACAGTAAATAAAGAGCAACACTCAAACAGGGGAATTCCAAACAGGAGACAATCAGGGCCAGGTAACACCTCCCAACAAAGGATCCCCCCAGGCAGGAAGCAGCTTTGAATCTACAAGGCTATTCAATGCCAGTTGTAACATTCACAGTTGCCTCAAACAGACTAGAGTTCTTTCTCCCATCCTGGACGTTATTCAACAGATATATAAACCCCACTTGCCTAGTTTCCAACAGACCTCACCGCCTCTGAGGATACCTGCCATAGATGTAGGTGAAACGTTAGGAGAGAATGCTTCTGCAACATGGCCATACAGTATGGAAAACTCACAGCAACCCAGTGATTCTGGCCATGAAAGCCTTTGACAACACAGTTATACTAAAATTCCTAGTTCAACCAAATAGAAGTAGTGAGATGACGGGTTAGTGGGAATCCTTATCAAGTTTGCGGATGCTGCAAAACTGGAGAGTAGGACACGGAGCAATGCATTTGAATTTCAGCAAAAGAGATTCAACCTAAATATTAGCAAGAACTTCCCGACAGTACATCTGTATTTTATTTTAAGTGAACCAGATGTATGTTGTATGTTGTTTTTGTATTGCCTGTCCTTGATAAAGCCAACTGGCTAATCAATAAATTGTTGTTGTTGTCCTGACAATAAGAGCTGTATGACAGTGGAATATGCTGTAAGGAAAGACTGGATGGCATTTTGTTGGGAGTGCTTTGATTGTATTTTCCTGCATAGCAGAATGGGGTCTGGCTGAATGCCCTTTAGGGTCTCTTTCCATGATTCTATGATTCATTCATGGCCTGAGGCTGTGGCATCTTGATGTAACTCTTGCACCATTCCCTGGGAACAGCCATTGGCCAAAGGAAGGGAGTTTTCGGTGTCTTTTTTGGAGATGAATGCTAGGCTGTTCCAAGTGCGACTGTCAGCAGCTGGAGAAGCCGCTTCTCCGTCTGTACAGCTTTTTCCAGTAACGAAGATGAGTTTTGACCTTTGGCTTTGTGTCAAGCAGCATCCACAGCGCACTTTCATTCTCTCCCTCCCGGCTATTGAAAAGCCGCACTCTTCGGTAATGAAGTCTGCTAAAAACCCTTCGGCGTTTTGCCTGATTTGTGACCTTAGCAAGTGTCCACTGAGGACTGGCCACTTCTTGGTTTTAATTGATGGCCGCGATTTGCATCTTTGGAGCGAGGCTGCTGTTCGGCACTTTCAGGGTCACCGCGTGTTATTACAGGAACCAAGGGGTTTCACGGCTGCAATACAGATTGCCGGTGAATGATTGGCAATAAATAATAAGCCCATCCAGGAAGGGT
This sequence comes from Anolis carolinensis, assembly GCF_035594765.1. Lineage (NCBI taxonomy): Eukaryota > Metazoa > Chordata > Lepidosauria > Squamata > Anolidae > Anolis > Anolis carolinensis. The sequence goes on along the minus strand of NC_085846.1, from coordinate 113,273,188 downwards.
GGGGGGAAGAAGGCAGCCGGATGAAAAATGAGTCCCATTCATTAGCCATGATTGCATATCTCAAGGATCAAGGTGTGCAGGGAGAGATGATGACTCCTAACACGCTCAGGAGAGCAAATAAAAGCTTAAATATTTCTTCCGGCTCAGATTCATGAAGGCTGTCACTGTGTTCCTGTACCATATCCTCCAAAGTGTCTCAGTTTGGCAGCAAGGAGCAGACCCAAATCATCCTCTGCCATCCCACTTTTGCAGCCACTTCTAAAATAGCCCAGGTTTTCTCTAGCTACTTTCCTTTTTTGTCCTCAGTTTGCTTCAGGGGCTGCAAAATGAGTCACAGAATCATAGATTTGGAAGAGACCTTATGGGCCAATCAGTCCAACCCCTGCAAAGAGCAGGCAATCAAAGCATCCCCGACAGATGGCCATCCAGCCTCTGCTTAAAAGCCTCCAAAGAAGGAGCCTCCACCCCACTCCGTGGCAGAGAGTTCCACTGCTGAACAGCTCTCACAGTTAGGAAGTTCTTCCTCATGTTCAGGTGGAATCTCCTGTAGCTTGAAGCCACTGTTCCGTGTCCTAGTCTCCAGGGCAGCAGAAAACAAGCTCACTCCCTCCTCCCTATGACTTCCCCTCACATATTTGTACATGGCTATCATGTCTCCTCTCAGCCTTCTCTTCTGCAGGCTAAACATGCCCAGCTCTTTAAGCCGCTCCTCATAGGGCTTGTTCTCCAGACCCTTGATCATTTTAGTTGTCCTCCTCTGGACACAGCTTGTCGACATCTCCCTTCAATTGTGGGGCCCAGAATTGGAGTCAAAGCCCAGTAGTGGCAAGAGGAGATAAAAGTGTGAAATCATCCACTTCCCAGCAGGCTTGGGCAAAAGCAAACTGCTGAAACCTCTCTTTGGGTGTTTGTTTTGCCATTTAATCATAATTGTTGTCATCTTGAACCCACTTTGGCTGCACGTGTCCCAATTTTCATCTCTGAAAGACTGGAGGATATGTCATAAGTGAAGAACATACCAAGGGCTTAACCATTAAGACATCCTCTTAAAGCAGTGCTCAACCTTTCCAATGCCGCAACCCCTTAATACAGTTGTGGTGACCCCCCATAAAATTATTTTCGTTGCTACTTCATAACAGCCATCTTGCTACTGTTATGAATCGCAGTGTAAATATCTGATATGTGGGATGTATTTTCATTCACTGTACTAAATTTGGCACAAATACGCCCAAATTTGAATACTGGTGAGGTTGGGAGGGGATTGATTTCATCATTTGGGAGTTGTGGTTGTTGAGATTTATAGTTCACCTACAATCAAAAAGCATTCTAAACTCCACCAACGATGGAAATGAACCAAACTTGGTAGACAAACTCCCATGACCAACAGAGAATACTAGAAGGGTTTGGTGGGCATTGACCTTGAGTTTTGGAGTTGTAGTTCACCTACACCCAGAGAGCACTGTGGACTCAAACAATGATGGATCTGGACCAAACTTGGCACAAATACTCAATATGCCCAAATGTGATCACTAGTGGAGTTTAAGGAAAATAGATCTTGATATTTGGGAGTTGTAGTTGCTGGGATTTATAGTCAACCTACAATCAAAGAGCCCCTTGATAGAAGAGCCCACCAATGATAGAATTGGGCAAATTGGGATTTTGGTGGGAGGATTCACTGTCTGTTTCCAAAAAGGAAGAGAAGGACAAATGAAGAGATATTCAGCCTTCTCTATCAAAGGAGTTCCTAAGACCATCAGAAATATGTGTGGCGCAGGCTGGAGAGCAAGCCAGCTGCAACCAGCTGTAATGAATCACTCTGACCAGGAGGTCATGAGTTCGAGGCCCGCTCGGAGCCTATGTTTGTCTTGTCTTTGTTCTATGTTAAAAGGCATTGAATGTTTTCCTATATGTGTAATGTGATCCGCCCTGAGTCCCCTTCGGGGTGAGAAGGGCGGAATATAAATGCTATAAATAAATAAATACATAAATAAATTTTCTGGTGATCTTTGATGACCCCTTTGACATCCCCTTGTGATCTCGCAGGCGTCCCGACCTCCAGGTTGAGAAACGCTGTCCTAAAGTATCACCCCAGGTTTCCTCCCCTTTGGGTAGAAGAGATCTGTGAGCCCTAATACTAAGTTTTGTTTAGGAAAGGAAAAATAAAACAAAGATGTCCCGAGCCCCAAGAATCAGGCCAACCTCTGAGATCTGAAAACCCTTCCACTGTTCTGCTAGGAGGATATTTCACAATAACTCAATGTTCTTGTTCCTTGCTGTGATGATACCTTTCTGCTTCAGTAACATGACATCAGGGGCAGGATTCCCCCTCGCTATTCCCAAGCTATTGGTTTCCTTTTATTTTATACTTATATCTGCCATTTTTATTTTGATTTTAAAAGCTGGAATTGCACAGTCAGTTATGCTATAAAGGAGGTGAGCAGAAAGTAAAATTGCTGGACCATGGATATGAGGATAATGCAATTGTGCTAAGAAAGAGACGCCACATGAAGGACAGTGCAGTATGTATCCACTACCAAGAAACCTCCAATGGCACAATGGGTTAAACCCTTGTGTCGGTAGGACTGCGACCAACAAGTCAGTAATTTGAATCTGGGAAGAGCGGGTCAGCTTCCTCTGTCAGCTCCAGCTCCCCATGCAGGGACATGAGAGAAGCCTCCCATAAGGATGGTAAAATATCAAAACATCATGTCCTTGTAGACGGCCAATTCTCTCACACCAGAAGCGACTTGCAGTTTCTCAAGTCACTCCTGACATGAAAAAAAAACCCAAGTCTAACACAATTGTAGTAGAATAACAGCTTTGTGTGATAAAGTCCTTTGTCTCAACGAGAATGGGCCATGGAAATGGTGGCTAATGTGCATATACTACCAGAAACGAAGTCCTTGGTGGAGGGCTCCTTCAAAAGCCAGATTCTCCTTCACCGCAGCTGTAATATATATATCTAAAGAAGAGCACGTCTTCTTTGGAGAGGCTGCGGATGACGGCACAAGTGCCAAGATTGTATGGAGGCGTTCGTGCTTTGATAGATTATCTAAATAAAGAGGGGAAAGTGTGCTTTATTGGAACTACAGATTGCTCCACTTGATTATCTACAAATGGATGAGCTGTCACCAATTTCTTCCATAAATCTCTTGTATTATAAGCTCTGATGTGCCAACTTCTCCCTCTGCCCTTTTTGTCGCTGTTTGTGGAACACTTTTTTGTGAAAAAATTCATATCTTGTAGCAAGGAACTTGACAGCGTTTGGCACATCTTGATCAGATGATGTACTCTACATTATTTCATGGATTTTTTTTCGTGTCAGGAACAACTTGAGAAACTGCAAGTTGCTTCTGGTGTGAGAGAACTGGACGTCTGCAAGGACATTGCCCAGGGGATGCCCAGATATTTTAATGTTTTTACCATTCTTGTGGGAGGTTTTTCTCATGTCCCCACATGGGGAACTGAAGCTGGTAGAGGGAGCTCATCCATGTTTCCCCTGGGTTACATTCAAACCGGCAACTTTCAGGTCAGCAACCCAACCTTCAGGTCAGCAGTCCTGCCTGCACAAGGGTTTAACCCACTACGCCACCGGGCGCTCCACATTTCACAGATGAAAACCAGGACACGAACGGCCAAATGATATCAGAAAGTGGTTAAGATGGTAAAAGGTATTAATGTAGAAGGCCCAGCAAGCTAAGACAGGTTGCAGAAGTTTAGTTTTGGTTTTTTTTGCCTGAGTTGCTGGGAAGAAGCTTTTGTTCTCCATATGTTTCACCTTCAGTTCCCGGAATTCCCAGGCAAAACGGCTAATGATCTAGAATCCTGGAAGCTGAAGTTCCCAACATCAGAACGACCAAAGCTTGAGAACCAGTTAAGCCAGTATTCAACACCACTACACCACTACAACAAGGGCAAGCAAATCCCTTTGGAGGGTATATCTGTGTGGCAGTGGGAACTGGTATTCCCATGGCATTGAGGCAATGAATCCACTCTGGATGGCAAAGGAGCTCTCCAAGGTATTGATCCCTAGCCTACAAATATCTCCCACATTGAATTCTCCTTTAAAGTCAGCCAAAACGTGGAATGAATTCACTGCTCCATTGACATGGGAAGCAGGAATTGCCACTGCCACATGGCATACACAACTCAAGAGAAGAGAAAGACCAAGGACATGATGGAACCATGGAGTTCAGAGGAGTCAGGTTCTAAGGAGGAATGGTTTAAGGATTTTGGGTACGTTTAGTCTGGAGAAGAGTAGACTGATAGGATAGCCATATTTACAGGACACATCTGAAGTTTAATATGTATCCACATGTTAGTGGAAAGGGATCAAAATTTGATCACTGATTTATGACAAGATACATTGTAATACTTCAAAACAAGTCTCCTCCAGTCGTGAAAGAATAATTGAAGCTGCCTATAAAGCATTTGCAGGTAAAGGTAAAGGTTTTCCCCGGGCATTAAGTCTAGTTGTGTCTGACTCTGGGGGTTGGTGCTCATCTCAATTTCTAAGCTGAAGAGCCAGCATTGTCCGTAGACACCTCCAAGGTGATGTGACCAGCATGACTGCATGGAGCATCGTTACCTTCCTGCTGGAGTGGGGTATAAATATAGCAAATAAATAAATAAATAAATAAATATTGATCTACTCACATTTGCATGTTTTTGAACTGCTAGGTTGGCAAAAGCTGGGGCTGACAATGGGAGCTCACCCTTCTCTCCGGATTCAAACCACCGACCTTTCAGTCAGCAAGTTCATCAGCTCAGTGGCTTAACCTGCTGTGCCAATGGGGGCTCCAAAGCATTTGCATTGAACCTTAATTCATCTGGATCACGTTCCATAAATGTCTTACACACTTCTATTGCATCCCCTAAAAAGATGTCATCACTTGATTGCCCACAGTTGGTCCATCTAGTTCAAACATTTACTAACGCAAAGAAGTTCAGATCTACTTTCTCATCAATACTTGGTGCCTCAGTCTGACCTTCATGGGCACTGGATTGATGAGTAACACAGACAGCTTTATTTCTAGGAATTTGGACCTCTCTCTAGGATTCATGCATACTGAATCATCCAAGAACTTCTTCAAAGAAGAGTCCACTTCAAAGCTAATTTTATCTCTATTGTTTGCAAGAGCATGAATCAGTCCAATTGTTCCACAGGGATTTTTGATTGTTTGCTTTGTGAAATATACTGATGGTTTCACTTCTTGTCCTTCACCTTTTGTTTTATTTTCCTCTTTTGTTCTGAAAGTTTCACACTTTTCTGTAATTGGAAAATGAAAGAGAATAGCGCCGGCAGGTCTTGACACCATTCTAAGTAGTTCTGGATCCATACCATACACATCTACAAATCTACAAATTGTTAGCTGGGATGTATCCTCAGCTGTTTGAGAAACTGGTTTGTGACATCAAGGTTCAGCTCCAAGGGCAGCCAGCAGTGGAGTTCCATGCCTTGTTCCTCCAAGAAAGAAATGAAAGCCCATTGGAGAAAAATGTGTTTGTCCCTTGTGCTCCTGCACATCGCCAGTAGCTGACCCTAAACTGGCCCTCAATAGCCATATTTAAATAATTAGAGTTATCAAATCAGAGTTAGAAGGACCTCATGGACTATTGAATCCAACTCCTACTCAGTGCAGCTAAAGCAGTGGTTCTCAACCTATGGGTCCCCAGATGTTTTGGCCTTCAACTTGTAGTTTCCCCTAAACAACATCCTCCAAGCTTTCTAACAGCTAGTAAACTGGCTGGGATTTCTGGGAGTTGTAGGCCAAAACACCTGGAGACCCACAGGTTGAGAACCACTGAGCTAAAGCATCCCCATCAGGTCACCGTCCAGCCTCTTGTTGAAGACATCTGCAGAGAAGGAGAGCCCATCACCTATTTAGAATCATAGAATAATAGAGTTCGAAGAGACCTCATGGGCCATCCAGTCCAACAGAGAAATGTAAAAAAGGAAAGTATGGTATATAGTATGTAAGTACTGTTGGCAATGTAATATCTTCTATATAAACAACTTTTAGTGGCACTTGTTATACAAGCTGCAAAAGAAGGGGATTATGGTGTTGTATTTAACATCAATCTAAACTGGGGTTGTTGTATGTCTTTCGGGCTGTGTGGCCATGTTCCAGAAGTATTCTCTCCTGACGTTTCACCCACATCCATGGCAGGCATCCTCAGAGGTTGTGAGGTATGGCTAACTAAGTAAGGAAAGGAAAGAATATATATCTGTGTAGAGTCCAGGGTGTGGCAAGAGTCCTTTGTCACTGGGAAGCCAGCATTAAGGTTTCAGTTAATCACCCTAATTAGCATTGGAAAGGTTTTTGTCTCTTGCCTGGGGGCATCCTTTGTTCAGTCATTAGCCCTCAGAGTGTTGGTTCCCGTCTACTGTTCTGATTTTAGAGTTTTGTAATACACAAAAAATCTGCGAACCTCACCTCCTCCAAGGTGAACTCAACCACCTAAACTGGGCTCTACAGGCCAATGGAGACTCCACCACAGACATCAGAAGAGCTGCAAGGCCAAGAACAAGACATGAGAGTCAAGACAAAGATCCACCCAGAGGAAAGGTGTTCTTACCATACATCAAGGGAACCACTGACTGCATAGGCAAACTGATGAAGAAGCACTACCTACAAACTATCTACAGACCCACAAAGAAAATCCAACAAATGTTACGGTCAGCGAAGGACAAGAGGGATCCTCTCTCCTCTGCAGGAGTCTACCGGATACCATGCAGCTGTGGACAAGTCTACAGAGGGACCACCAAATGTAGCATTGCCCAAACACAAGTCAAGGAACATGAAAGGCACTGCAGACTAATTCAACCAGAGAAATCAGCCACAGCAGAGCATTTGATGAACCAAGCTGGACACAGGATATTATTTGAGAACACAGAAATGCTGGACCATTCCAGCAACTATCATGTCAGACTACACAGAGAAGCCATTGAAATCCACAAGCATGTGGACAACTTCAACAGAAAGGAGGAAACCATGAAAATGAACAAAATCTGGCTACCAGTATTACAAAACTCTAAAATCAAAACAGTAGATGGGAACCAACACTCTGAGGGCTAATGACTGAACAAAGGATGCCCCCAGGCAAGAGACAAAACATTTCCAATGCTAATTAGGGTGATTAACTGAAACCTTAATGCTGGCTTCCTAGTGACAAAGGACTCTTGCCACACCCTGGACTCTACACAGATATATATTCTTTCCTTTCCTTACTTAGTTTATCCATACCTCACAACCTCTGAGGATGCCTGCCATGGATGTGGGCGAAACGTCAGGAGAGAATACTTCTGGAACATGGCCACACAGCCCGAAAGACATACAACAACCCTGTGATCCCAGCCATGAAAGCCTTCGACAACAAATCTAAACTGGGTTTGGCTAGAAACAGTGGTAGATCATAGCCCAGTCCCTATGGAATCTCTTACATTGACTAGTAGTATATATTGCAATGAATATTTTACTCAAGGTATCCACTATTTGTGTTCTCATTCACTACATTAGTATAGTTCTTAACATAAAGGAATACACTTGGCAACACTTGCAAAGGTATTATGGCAAAACTATTCCCATTTATAGTTTAAGTGCCAATTATGTCAAATAGAAATAAAAACCAAACAAAGTCTTATAGTTGACTTAATAACAATCAAAATTGCTGTCGCAGCATTGAATCGAGTTAAATAAACAGTTCTTAACATGCAGGTGTACAATAAGGCAACCCTTCACATAAGCCTTAACATAAAGCTGTTGTAGTCTCTAGTTTGATTTCAATCTTGTCAAATCGAATAAACGAAAAACAAGCAGAATCTACTGCCCTCTTGATAGTGTTCTCAAGTGTTGCTGGAGCGTGGAAAAAGACAGTTCAGTAGGAAATCGCATTCAAAGCACCCCCAACAGATAGCCATCCAGCTTCTGCTTAAAAGCCTCCAAAGAAGGAGCCTCCACCATTTAAGTAATTGGTTCCATCACCAAGCAGCCCTTAATGTTCAAATGAAATCTGCTCCTCCATAACGTCAGACCATTAGACCAGATCTACTTGTCACCAAGTTGTACATGCCCAGCTCCTTCAACCTTCCCTCAATTTTTTGTTCTCTATACCTTTTCCTCAACTATGTTTTCTCTGAACCTGCTCCAACTCAAAAGGATACCATGTAGAAGATGAAGCTAATTTGTTTTCTGCTGTTCCACAGATTAGACCATGGACCTATGGATTCAAATTGCAAGAGATGTCACCTAAACATTTGGAAGAATGTTTATTTTAATTTGTCTTGTTAGACCTGTTCAACAGTGGAATAGACTACCTTGAAGGATAGCCAACTCTCTGTTGCACCCTTAAGCTACGTAGGCACCTCAAAACTACACTGGAGCCCCAGAATATAAACAAACATGCTGTTTATTAAAGGTTATATGCAAGCAAAAACCAAATAAAGTTCAGAGTCAGTAAAATAGGTTTAAATCCACAAGAGCAAGGTACTTGAAATTCATGAAGCAACAAGAGTCTTTAAAAGCCACTTCAAGAGCATCGTCCAAAACTGGAAGTCAAAGTAAGTCCCAAAAGGTACAATAGAGTCTCACTTATCCAACATAAACGGGCTGGCAGAACATTGGATAAGCAAATATGTTGGATAATAAGGAGGGATTAAGGAAAAGCCTATTACACATTAAATTAGGTTATGATTTTACAAATTAAGCACCAAAACATCATGTTTAACAACAAATTTGACAAAAAATGTAGTTCAATACGCAATAATGCTTTGTAGTAATTACTGTATTTACGAATTTAGCACCAAAATATCACGATGTATTGAAAACATTGACTACAAAAATGTGTTGAATAATCCAGAACGTTGGATAAGTGAGTGTTGGATAAGTGAGACTCTACTGTATCAAGGATAGTCCAAACAGGATTAAATCCAAGGCAGGAATCAATAATAATAATAATAATAATAATAATAATAATAAATAAATAAACTTTATTTTTATATCCCGCCCCATCTCCCTGAAGGGACTCGGGGCGGCTCACAACAGGGACAAGCCCGAACAACAACAACATATTTAACATAAACTTAAAACATTCCAACAATACACAAAATAAAATAATGGACAAATACATTAAAATCCAAGAAAACAAGGCTTGAATGCAGGATTAACTCCCAGACAGTTCAAGGTATAAAGTCAATGATGAAACACAAGGCAAGAGTCTTGACTAGAATAAAAACCAAGTCACAGAAATATCCAACTGGATTCACAGGCCAAGGCAAGGCTGGAACTTGAAACAAGATACACGGCTGCAGGAATACACAGGAACATGGAGAAAAGATCCTTCTTTCTTGAATAAGCAATGTTACCACTTCTGGTTGTGGCAAGGAAAGCCAAGCATTTTAAGGGAAATCCAAGGTCTTTCTCTCATGAGAAAATTGCTCATTAGATTGCTTCAAAAGCAAACGCTTGCTTCTTCGCAGAGATTCTCATTTTCTCCTTTGGTCAGTTATCATTGCATTCCTGTCAAACTCAGTGTCCATCTGGCACCTGGAGATTTGACCTTGACTTCTGGGAGAAATGCTGCTGGTAATGTTGTGGTAATCTCTAAGTGGTTAGACTCAATTTAACCCTCTCTGGGGGAGATTCCACCAAAAATCAGCAGAATAGCAAAAGCAAAGCTTTCAAATGCGTTACTTACACGGGGCGAGCAAAGATAAGCCTTTGATCATTTAGGATTGCAATGGACTGCAGAGTCTCAATAAAAGTTCAAAAAGTATTTATTCAGGTAAAAAAGAACTCCACTGTAGATAGAAAGGCTTGGGAGCTGTCTAGTCTACTCTAGACTGGTTTCTAAGGAAAAATAAGAAAGGAAAAATAACAAACATCTAAATAGTTACATCTTGCCAGGAGAGAAGGCAGGATGTGTTGTTAGCTTGAAGAACAAAGGGAGAAGAGTGAACCAAAATGGTTCCAACCTCATGGTCCAGTTTATTGGGGCCATAAAAGACATTCTGACCAATCACAAGTTAGTGTCCCTGGAGAGTCACATTTCTGTTAACTTCAAAGTAAAGGATGTGACGTATACAGGATAGAGTGAAACACAGTAAAGCCTATCTAGGCATGCTTTGGAAACAGGGAAAGGGTTCCCTCAATCTAACTCTATCATCTATCTAACTACATCTAGACTTGAGTAGTCCAGGGTGATTCCCAACAGGAAGAATATGGTTCACAATGCCTGCTTGCAACCATTCCGTCTCTGGTCCCAGAATCCACTGAGACAAACTCTGGCTGCATCTCAGGCCCAAACCCAGAGTCTCCTGGCAAAGCAGGTGCAGGAACAATCACTGGCTGAATAGACCCCATCTCAGGCTGGGCTACAACACTGTCTTTCTTTGGAGGTCTACAAATAGAGGATCGACAGGTATCTTTTGGGAATGTTTTCACAAGGCATTCCTGAACAGCTGAGGACTGGACTAGATGGTCCTTCCAATTCTGATTCTAGCATCCTTCCACAACTTTGTGTTTTAAGCATCTCCTTCTGATGCAGAGACAATGTCCACCAGCATGTGTCCATTGGGCATCTCACAACCCTTCCCATTGGCCCCGTATGAGTCATAGTTCCTGAACGTGGGCAAGACAGAGCAGCTGTGGGCAGTGGTAGGTACAGCCTGTCTTACGGCCAGGGACCTAAATAGCTCCTTTTCAAAATGTACAGCAGGTGACCGGAGTGCTTTTGGGTTGTGTTTTCTTTTTCTTATGTTACTCACTCGCCATCTCCCCCGCTTTCCTCTTGCCCAGACAAGCCTCTCCTGCTTTTATTGTTTAACAAAACACCACATTCTACTTGAGGTAAGGGAGAAGTGCTTTCAAACAGAAGGTTCATTATATTTTGCCAGGCATGAGGTAACCTTCGTTCCCAAGGCTCTGACAGATTTTGAAAACAAGAGGCCTTTTTGCAGGAGAAAAACAAAGCCCAAAAATTTCAAAGAAATACTGAAAGCCCCAAAAGGGTTTAGACCTGTGCTGTTTTTTCAATGTTCCCCATGTCTGCATCACTATCATGTCAATATGACAAACTGCTTCAAGCTGTTTCAAAAACACTGCGATTCATCATGTGGCATTAGTCTCTTCAAAGAGTGGTATAGATTTCCCAGATTTGAGGACCTGAGAGTCAGCGGGAGGAATCTTAGGGCAAGAGCACTGCTTTGAAAGGTGCGCCTTTCCTTTGAAGTAGATCCACATATAAGGCAAGGGATCCATGTTTCAGCCATTACCACACCTGCTTAGGTATTGCATCATGACATTCACAATCATACCCAGGTGCTATCAATATACCACATGTTCATTAAACAGTATTTTCCTTTGACTAAAAATGCTTTGCCTTTTCTATCTAACACAATGGTTCCCAATCTATGGGTCCCCAGGTGTTTTGGCCTACAACTCCCAGAAATCCCAGCCAGTTTACCAGCTGTTAGGATTTCTGGGAGTTGAAGGCCAAAACATTTGGGGACCCACAGGTTGAGAAGCACTGATCTAACAGGACCCATCTACGCCGTCATACAATGCAGTTTGAAACTTCATTATATGCTTGGGATACACTTACTATATATAATACTGTTTAAGATTTCTGTTTCAAGTTCGACACAGAGAACTCTGTTCATTCTTCTGCTCTTTCTTTCACTGTCTATCTGTCTCTCTTCCTCTCTTTGTGTTTGAATATCTAGCTTTGGTTAACTAGAATTGATACTGGATGCATGACAAGGGCCACATCTAGATCTCAGTTTGGGATCCAGAAACCTTAGGGTCTGGGATGATCCTGAATTGATAATCCAATTCAGAGAAGGAATATATACAGTAGAGTCTCACTTATCCAACATAAATGGGCCGGCAGAATGTTGGATAAGTGAATATGTTGGATAATAAGGAGGGATTAAGGAAAAGCCTATTAAACATCAAATCAGGTTATGATTTTACAAATTAAGCACCAAAACATCATGTTATACAACAAATTTGACAGAAAAAGTAGCTCAATACGCAGTAATGCTATGTAGTAATTACTGTATTTACGAATTTAGCACCAAAATATCACGATGTATTGAAAACATTGACTACAAAAATGCGTTGGATAATCCAGAACGTTGGATAAGTGAGACTCTACTGTACCACATTTCTTCAACTCTAAGATGCACCCCCCCCCCAATATAAACATCTCTTAAAATGGGGTGCTTTGTAGGATCACAGGTGTGTCTTGGGTAAATATATTTGGTGGTATCATGTGTATATCTTACCATTGATGGTGTCTTAGAATTGATGAAATAAGATGTGTATGTATACACAGATACATATATGTGTGTGTGTGCATGCACTGGAATCAAATCCCCCCTTTTTGTGGGTTACTTTTGATACTCTTAGATTGTTTCCCAGCCTTGAGGAGGCTGACAGCGGAGGCAGGGAGCCACAGAGAGCAAATTATTGCTCCTACATTCACATGCAGACCCTCAACAGAATCTTTGCAAAGTCTTCCCTTGCTCTTTTCAACCAGTAATGCTCCTTGCAGCCAAGGCACCCCATGTCCATAACAGACGGCGATGGAGCCTGAGGACGTGTAGCAAGGCGAGTCCTTTGCGCCGGAGTGCTGGAGCATGGGGAGAGGTCTCAAATGGCCATCCAAGAATGCTGGAGTGGCACCTGATGCCAAACGGTTATGTCAGCGTGGATGAAGGCAAGACTAAAAATAGTCCTGGCTTGAAAAGGTGTGGGATTAAGGGTCAGGGTGAGTAGCTTTTGGGCCATGGAGGAAAGCACTCTGGGCCGATTGTGAGAGCTTGGAGGAGGTCGTTTAGGGGGAACTATTTATTTATTTATTTACAGTATTTATATTCCGCCCTTCTTATTCCAAAGGGGACTCAGGGCGGATCACGTTGTATACATATAAGGCAAACATTCAATGCCGTATACACATAGAACAAAGACAGAGACAGATGCAGAGGCAATTTAACCTTCTCCTGAGGGGATGTTCGATTCCGACCACAGGGGAAGCAGCTGCTTCATCAACCAGTGCGATGGCACTTCCTCATTCCAATGGTGGCTGGATGATTTTTATGGTCGTAAATTAGTTAAATTAGCCTCTCCACTTATAAGTGGTGCCTTAATTTCCTACTTGATAGATGCAACTATCTTTCAGGTTGCTAGGTCAGCAACAAGCAGGGGCTATTTTTTATTTTAATTTTTAGGAGCCTCTGGTGGCCTAGGGGATAAAAGCCTCGTGACTTGAAGGTTGGGTTGCTGACCTGAAAGCTGCCAGGTTCGAATCCCACCCGGGGAGAGCGTGGATGAGCTCCCTCTATCAGCTCCAGCTCCATGCGGGGACATGAGAGAAGCCTCCCACAAGGATGATAAAACATCAAAACATCCGGCATCCCCTGGGCAACGTCCTTGCAGACAGTCAATTCTCTCACTCCAGAAGCAGCTCCTGACACACACACACAAAAACATAACAAAACAAAAAAAAACCCAGCTGTTAGGAACTGTGGGAGCTGAAGTCCAAAATACTTGGAGGCCAAAGTTGGGAACCACTGGTGTAGACTTATATAATGCAGTACAATTCAGCCTAAGCATTCCTATCACATGGTTTTCTTGGCAATATTTATTCAAAGTGGGTTTGCCTTCTTCCGAGGCTGAGATAGGATGACTTGCCCTAGGATCGCCCAATGGTTTCCATGAACAAATGGGGATTCTGGTCTCCGGAGTCACAGTCCATTGTTCAAACCATTGCATGGCATTGGCTCTAAAAGACAAGTATAAGCTGACTAACTAACCAAGATCCTCCCTTCTATCCAAGCTGACATGGTCTGCAAAAGCACTGTGTTGTGTGTGTTAACTGGAAAATAAAGTGCATGGAGCCAATTGGCTGAGCCTGGTAAAGACCTGGAGATTGATTTGATACTGTTTCTGTTCTGCTGCTGCAGAACCAGTTTGGACAAGTTTTCAGTTGCTGACTGAGTACTGCTGGTAAAGAGAGCTGTGCATTCAGAGAAGCCTTGCTATTTTGAGGCCTGTTTGCTGCTGAGAAAAGAAGGAGACGAACCAGGACTGTATTCTTGTCTGAAGCAGATTTGTGGACTGTTTATGACTGTGGACTTCTGTAAGAGATCACAAGAACCATTGTAAATAATACTGGTTTTTTTCTTGATTTCTTGGGATCAGTAAAGTTCCTGTATTTTTGTTCTGCAAACCTGAGTGGCATGTTATTGTTCTGTGGGTGAGTCTGGATCATGGGCACATGTAAAAGCTTCCATTAATTATCAACAATCCGTAACACAAGCTTCCCAGACTTACACATCCAGGACATTTTTCCTTCTTGAACAGAAATGTGTACATCTGAAAAGTGCTTCGTGAAATCTATATGGTCCACTGGCTCCAGAGTTATGCCAATTGCTCGGAGGAGAAGCATAAATCCATGTATTCCGAAAATGAATAATAGAGAAAAGGCCATAAAGAAGATGCGGGTGAGGTGGGGTGGGGGGCGAAATTAACTGAACTCTCCCGACCACGAACCGGCGGTTCCTGCAGAGTAACCATGTTATGAGAATGGATGAGAGGCCTCCGACATAAAAGGAGTAATGAAGAACAGGGCTGTGCTTTCTGGCCGGGCGCTGGGGAGCAATATCGGTGACGGACATAAATCTCCCGCAAGGTGAATGCCGGGGACGGCACTAAGGTGAAGGCAGAAATGATTCCCCTTAATAGGGTGCTGGTGGGGTGCAGGAGCAGCGTGATGCATTGCAGAGGTAATTGCGGCGAGAAAGGCATATAAAAGTTAATGGCAAAGCCAAAGCCCTTCTCTCCCCACCAAGCCCCCTTGGCCCTGGCATCCTACCTATCGAAGAATCAAAATCTGGGGGGAAAAAACTAGTTGCATTTAACGAATCATCTCTTTATTACTCTCCCAAGTAACTTGATATGTTAATAGGAGAGTGGACATTATGGAAATAATTTTATTTATTTATTCATTTATTTATTTGCAGTATTTATATTCCATCCTTCTCACCCCGAAGGGGACTCGGGGCGGACCGCAATATACACATAATTGGCAAACATTCAATACCATATACACATAGAACATAGACAGACATAGAGGCAATTTAAACTTCTCCAGCTTCTAGCTTCCTGAGGGTATGCTCGATTCCAGCCACAGGGGGAGCAGCTGCTTCATCATCCACAGTGACGGCAACTTCCTCATTCCAAACACTTGCTGGACGATTTTTTTAGAGTGTCGTAAAATAGTTAAATTAGCCTCCCCACATATAAGTGGTACCTAAATTTCCTATTTGATAGATGCAACTATCTTTCGGGTTGCAACTATCTATCTTTAGGTCAGCAACGAGCAGCGGCTATTTATTTTATTTTAATGGTCGGGTGCTCATTCAGCCATAGGCTAGCCTCGAACTCATGATCTCTTGGTCAGAGTGATTTATTGCAGCTGGCTACTAACCAGCCTGCGCCACAGCCCGGTCCTAATCCATTCATTTTAAATATGGGTGCATCTATGCCATAGAATTGATGCAGTTTGAAGCCACCTCAACTGCCATGGCTCATGAGAGATGTAGTTTACAAGGTCTTTAGCATTCTTCGATAAAGAGTACAGGTGCCTCACCAAACTATAATTCCCATGATTCTATAACAGTGAGCAATAGTAGCTGAAGTGGTGCCAAAGTGTATTAATTATAATTAATGTACCCTATGACTGGATCTACACTGCCATATAATGCAGTTTGAACTGCACTATGTGGTCAGTATAGACTCATGCCCTCTCTGCCGTGTAATCCAATTACTGAATCCAGATGATCTGATTTGAACTGGATTATATGGCAGTGTAGACACTTATAATCCAGATCAAAGCACATCATCTGGATTCAGAAACCGGATTATATGGCAGTGTAGATGGGGTCTCATATAATCCTGCTCAGGCTGGTGCTACATTGCACTATATCTTAGGATCTGATCCCAGATTATCCTCTTATCCCGGATTATCTGACAGTGTAGACTCATACAATCCAGTTCAAAGCAGATCATCTAGATTCAGAAACTGGATTATAGGGCAGTGTAGATGGGGCTTCATATAATGCAGCTCAAACTGCATTATATGTGCTGTGGTGGCACACTAGGTTAAACCCTTGTGCCAGCTGGACTGCTGACCTGAAGGATGGGTTGCTGGACTGAAGGTTGCCAGTTTGAATCTACGAGATGGGGTGAGTTCCCGTCTGTCAGCAATAGCTTGCGTGGACATGAGAGCAACCTCCCAGTAGGATGGTAACACATCTGGGTGTCCCCTGGGCAACGTCTCTGTAGACGGCCAATTCTCTCACACCAGAAGCGACTTGCAGTATGTTCTGAAGTCGCTTCTGACACGATTTTTAAAAGTCTACAGTGACCATATAATGCAGTTCAAATTGCATTGTATGGCAGTGTAGATCCAGCCTATGTGTCCTGCTTAAAACCAGCAAATGCCCAGTTGAGCACACCTGTAGCTAACAAGGGTTGGCAAGAAAACACGGAACGAATCTCAAAGCCTACATGAGGTTGCAAACAGAAGCATGGAGCAGAAAGCCCAAGGCCCAAAGTCTTGAGTAGAGTCCAAATCTAAGAGGTGAATTTCAGGAAAGATGGGCCAAAAGTGCTATCGAAGGTCAGGGAGCCAGAAATGTCAGCACAGCACAGACATTTGGGAGATATTGTTCTGCAGCAAAAGAATGACCTGGGCTCACTTCATTTATATCCGGCAGTAATCAGCCCAGCTGGCCTCATTATTTCAGCATCCAGTGTTTAAAGCGGAGCAGAGCATTCCTTGACCTTTTGCTCCTGGTGCTTTCATTTATGTCACTCAAGGAGATGAAGTGCTTCTGCTATCTCCTGAAATACAGTGGTGGTGTTCCCTAGCAATTTCCCATCCAAATGCTAACCAGGGCTGGCCTTGCTTAGCTTCCAAGATCAGGTGGGATCTAGTACCTTTAGGCTACCTGTGGTTTGTTTATTGTTGTTGTTCAAAGCAGATAATCTAGATTATCTGCTTTGAACTGGATTATTAGCTCTGATAACCTGTATTATTTGGCAGTTAGAAGGGGCTATAGTTTCCAGGCTATTGTCCAACACTCAAACTACTACCTCATGTTGACTCTGGCTGTTTAGATCCTACAAAACTGTGTATTGTCCCATATTTAAATGCTTGCCATTTAATTCAGAGAGGCATGCCTCTAAATTGGTATGTGTCAGATTGGGTGGAAAGAAGCATTGCAACACAATATTAGAAGTGCACAAGTCACCTCTGAAAACAGTTCCACTTTTCTATTCTTTTCACGGAACATAACCTCTTAGAGGCATAATTATACCTTGAGTTTCCAGGATTTTTTTTTCCTTAAAAGTATTTTGTTCCCTTGTTTTTTTTCACCATTTTCAAAATTATACTGTTTGCAAAAGATGGATAAAAGCTGTCAGTGAAGTCATTGGAAGCCAGATCGACAGTGCCCTACAATACAGTTTGAAGTGTATTATATGGTCAGTGTACGTTGGAAATAGCAACCTTCTTCAAGCCTCCACTAGTTATGTGTTATGTATATAATTCAGATTGTTTACTGTATTGTATATGTGTATATTGGTATGCAGTTTTCCTTAACTCTACGTTGTGGGAGGGGCTGCAGACCATGCGATCAGATCTGGGACTATTCGGGACTCAGACTCCATTTTAGAAACAGTATACTTTCAATATCTGTAGAACAGTATTATTTGTTTATTTATTTATTTACAGTATATATATTCCACCCCTCTCACCCTGAAGGGCACTCAGGGCAGATCACAATGTACATATATAGTATGTGGCAAACATTTAATGCCATTAGACATACGGCATACAGACACAGAGGCAATTTATCATTTTCCAGTTTCTGGCTTCATGAGGGTATGCTTGATTCCGGCCACAGGGGGAGCTGCCGCTTCACTGTCCACTTGTGACACTGAGTCCTTGATGGAGTACTTCCTTATTCCTTTCCACATGCTGCTGGAAGTTTTTTTGGTGTTGTAAATTAATTAAATCAACCTTCCTGCATAAAGCAATACCTACATTTTCTACTCGACAGATGCAACTGTCTTTCAAGTTGCTTAGGTCAACAACAGGCTTGGCTATTAATGGTTGGAAGCTCAATCCAATCCAGGCTGGCTTCGAACTCATGACCTCTCGGTCAGTAGTGATTTATTGCAGCTGGCTACTAACCAGTTGCGCCACAGCCCGGCCCACACGCCACAGCCCATCCCACAGTATTCTTGTAGAAGTCAGCAGCAACAGTATGCTTTCAAACGCCAATAGAAACAGTACAGCTTAGACTCCACTGGACTTTTATGCTATACAGAGATTCTGTTATACTCTCAGAACAGAGAGATGCTTTAGACTATGGACTGTTAAGATTCTAAGAAAGATGCCCTGTGTTATCTACACAGAGAAACTACGTAAAATCCTATCTGAAACTGGATTTATATGCAATGTACCTGTATGCTGAATACATGAAGTTTGTGAGTAAACCAACTATGTTACTTTAAAAAAATCTGTTTATTTTTGTCTCTTGAAAGCATGATTTTAAGGCAAATATATTTTAAGGGAGAGCAGATGTTTTTGGGCAACTGAAATAACACTTCTGAAATATATATATAGTCATGTGTTTTTGTCCCTAACTGTTCAGAGAGATATCTAGATACATCAGTTTAACAGCTGACAAACCTAGTTGCCTTGCATGAATGCCATTTTCCCAAAAGGTTATGACATGATTTTCCCAAAAGGTTATGAATTTCTAACAAGGTCATGCCTTTCTAAAGATCATAATTTCCCCAAAAGGTTGTGGAGATTTCCATTTTCCAAAAGTGTAAATCCATACAATGCAGTCCGAACTGCATTGAACTGGGTCATGCTGACCAAGTGAACAAATGCAGAAGGGGATTGGACTAAATGGCCCAATGTGTCTCTTCTAACCCTCTATTATTATTATTATTATTATTATTATTATTATTATTATTATTATTATTATTATTATTATCAACACAACGACGTTGTATAGCACAGCAAACAAGATAGATATGCTGGATTTCGTTTCGCAAAACCACAAGTCGAACACTTCCCAAGTGTCTAGCACTGTGTGATGTATTTTCTGATGATGTGTGCAGATCCCAGTAGGGTGGCCTTTTGCAGTTGGCAGATGGTGATTTTGTCAATGTCTATTGTTTCCAAATGCCGGCTGAGATCTTTTGGCACAGCACCCAGTGTGCCCATCACCACCGGGACCACCTGTACTGGTTTCTGCCAGAGTCTTTGAAGTTCAATCTTGAGGTCCTGATAGCGGCTGAGTTTTTCCTGTTGTTTTTCATCTATGCGACTGTCACCTGGGATGGCAACATCAATGATCCAAACCTTGTTCTTTTCCACAACTGTGATGTCTGGTGTGTTGTGTTCCAGAACTTTGTCAGTCTGGATTCGGAAGTCCCACAGTATCTTTGCATGTTCATTTTCCAATACTTTTGCAGGTTTGTGATCCCACCAGTTCTTTGCTGCTGGGAGGTGGTACTTGAGGCATAAGGTCCAATGAATCATTTGGGCCACATAGTTGTGCCTCTGTTTGTAGTCTGTCTGTGCGATTTTCTTACAGCAGCTGAGGATATGATCAATGGTTTCGTCGGTTTCCTTGCACAGTCTGCATTTTGGGTCATCAGCTGATTTTTCAATCTTGGCCTTAATTGCATTTGTTCTGATGGCTTGCTCCTGGGCTGCAAGGGTAAGGCCTTCTGTCTCCTTCTTCAGGGTCCCATTCGTGAGCCAGAGCCAGGTCTTCTCCTTATCAGCTTTTCCTTCAATTTTGTCAAGGAACTTTCCATGAAGTGTTTTGTTGTGCCAGCTGTCAGCTCTAGTTTGTAGTGCGGTTTTCTTGTACTGGTTTTTTGTCTGCTGTGTTTTGAGGAGTTTCTGATTTTTGACTTCAATCAAATTATTATTATTATTATAGTATTATTATTATTAACATTGAGGCTGGGTGGCCATCTGTCAGGAGTGCTTTGCTTGTGCTTTTGGTGAACAAATGCAGAAGGGGATTGGACTAAATGGCCCAAGGGGTCTCTTCCAACCCTCTTTATTATTATTATTATTATTATTATTATTATTATTATTATTATTATTATTATAGTATTATTATTATTATTATTATTAACATTGAGGCTGGGTGGCCATCTGTCAGGAGTGCTTTGCTTGTGCTTTTGGTGCACAAAGTCAGAAGGAGGTTGGACTAAATGGCCCAAGGGGTCTCTTCCAACCCTCTTTATTATTATGATTATTACAGTATTATTATTATTAACATTGAGGCTGGGTGGTCATCTTTCAGGGGTGCTTTGCTTGTGCCTTTGGTGCACAAAGGCAGAAGGGGTTTGGACTAAATGGCCCAAGGGGTCTCTTCCAACCCTTATTATTATTATTATTATTATTATTATTATTATTATTATTATTAACATTGAGGCTGGGTGGCCATCTGTCAGACATGCCATGTGCATAGGTATTTGTTTATAGTTTTTTTTAAATATAGTCCAGCCTTCCAACAGTCTGAGGGATCATGAACTGTCCCCCTGTTTAAAAAGTTTGGGGACCCCTGAGTTTAAATTTCCCTCTTCTAGAGTATGTATTCAAATGAATTTATCTCATAACAAGACTGAAAGCAAGGACAGGAACACAATTCTGGGCCATCCGGTTGTGCAAATGGAATGTGACTTTGCAGGTTCCAATTGTCAACCTTCCCGGGTTAAAACAACACTCTTCTGGTGCTCAGATTGCAAATTGTTTTATACAGGAGAAGATGTCATTCAGAACAAATAACCTACCAGCTTCAACCGAAGTGCAGAATTTCATACATTTCCTCTCTCCGCAGCCAAAAAACCTGCTCATCTCCAAACTGGTGGCTTAGGGAGCATCTACATGGTAGAATGGATGCAGTTTGACATCACTTTAATTACAATGGTTCAAAGCTATGGGATCCTACTATTTGTAGTTTAATGAAGCACCAGCTGTCTTTGGCAGAGAAGGCTAAAAACCTTGCAAAACTACAACTCCCATGATTCCATAGCCTTGAGCAATGGCAGTTAAAGTGGTGTCAAACTGCATTTATTCCACAGTATAGATGAAGCCAGCAACGAGGCCAAGGGTGTGACTGAGCGTGAACGTGGAATAATTAAAGAAATGACATTGAAACAAAACACCAATTATCACGTTATTCTAGTAAACGACAATTCAGAACGGCTTATTGCGAAGGCCATCTGCTGGATCGCTTCTGCTTTCATTCCATGTAAGTGGTAGTGATCTTCGTTAAATCGCCACGAAAAAATAATTAAAAAGTGTATAACGAGATTAGCACACTCACATGGGGCAATGCTGCATGAGGTTTTGTATACATTTTGCACAGGCTGCCTGCCCGCTTGCTACGGTTTTAATAAGGATGCAAAAAACAGCTGTGTAAATGAGAGCTAAGAAGGAATCCCAATGCAGATTCCTATGCAGACAAGATCATATTTTATTTAGCAAAGGCATCCCGCCAAGGGAATCTTTCTACAGAGAGGGAAAGCATATACAAAACTGTGCAACTGCCATCCAAAAAGTTTTTGCAAATTACTCGGTCCTTCGTTTATAATTTAGCAGAGGATGCATCTACACTGTATAATTAATGCAGTTTGACGCCACTTTAACAACCAAAGCTCAATGCCATGACTCATGCATGGAAATGATGGTTCTGCCAGGTCTTCAGGCTCCTAAGGTTACATAGCAATGAGCTATAGCAATTAAAGGTGGTGTCAAACTGGATTAATTCTACAGTGTAGATGCACCCAGAGTCACATAGTTGCCACCTATAGCAGACAGTAATCCTGGATGATCTTCATGAACCACTGCTTATAGTTAGTGGCACAATTGTCCCTTAACTTTCATGTCAGTGGGATGCTGAACCCTTTATGGTTTTAGTTTGGACTTTAAGGGACCTATTTGAGATGCTGAACACATCCGAAATACCTTCAGAAACTTGGAGAATACCTTCTAAGTTTATGCGTTGAGCATCCATTATTTGGAATTCCAAAATACACTAATTCAGGGATGCCAAACTCATTTTTATTGAGGGTCACATCAGCCTTATGGTTGCTTCCAAAGAGCTGTTGAATCCATGAATGGAGAATCCATGGATCCATAGTCTTCACCCAATTTGGGTCACCAGATGTTACTGAAAGACAACTCCCATCACTTTTGATGATCCACTGTGTGAACTGCGGATATTGGGAATTGCCACTGAACAGCACTTGTGGCCCTATGGTTGGGGAAAGGTCAAAGGACCGGGTTGTTGTATGTCTTTCGGGCTGTGTGGCCATGTTCCAGAAGTATTCTCTCCTGACGTTTCTCCCACATCTATGGCAGGCATCCTCAGAGGTTGTGAGGTATGGATAAACTAAGTAAGGAAAGGAAAGAATATATATCTGTGTAGAGTCCAGGGTGTGGCAAGAGTCCTTTCTCACTGGGAAGCCAGCATTAATGTTTCAGTTCATCACACTAATTAGCATTGGAAAGGTTTTGTCTCTTGCCTGGGGGCATCCTTTGTTCAGTCATTAGCTGCCCTCTGCCCTCAGAGTGTTGGTTCCCATCTACTGTTTTGATTTTAGAGTTTTTTAATACTGGTAGCTACCCTGGACTCTACACAGATATATATTCTTTCCTTTCCTTACTTAGTTTATCCATACCTCACAACCTCTGAGGATGCCTGCCATAGATGTGGGCGAAACGTCAGGAGAAAATACTTCTGGAACATGGCCACACAGCCCGAAAGACATACAACAACCCTGTGATCCCGGCCATGAAAGCCTTCGACAACAGGTCAAAGGACTCTTTAAAGCCATGCATCCTATCCACAAGCCTTGCATCTAAATTCAAACCCCACTCTCTTGACTAAACAGAACAAACTGCAGGCTTCAAGATGATACCGCATTGCAATTCTGATTTGTTCTAGTCATGATGTCGAATGATAAGGAATACAGGAGTTGCCATCCAGCATCTGGAGGACCACATAAAATGACATGGAGGGTCCAGTGTGCCCAAACCTGACTTCTGGCACAAAATTTATTAAAAGGTTGTGGATAAAATGACCTTCAGGCTATGCGTATTTGGTATATATGAAGAATAAAGTATTTTTTTCTTTAGACTTGAGCTCCAACTTCAAAAGGTGCCAGTGTTCCAAAATTTGAAATACAAAAACTTGGAAAAGGGATGTTCAATCTGTACTGGAGTGTTCTAAAGTGCTGTGAAATCTCTTGGATAGATCTGGGGCATTTAATTATAGGAGTCTACACTGCCAACAAAGGAGCTCCTGGTAGCACAGTGGGTTAAACTGCTGAGCTGCTGAACTTGCTGACTGAAAGGTCGGCAGCTCAAATCCAGGGAGCGGTGTGAGCTCCCACTGTCAGCTTCAGCTTCTGCCAACCTAGCAGTTTGGAAACATGTAAATGTACCGGCAGGAAGGTAACGGCACTCCATGCAGTCATGTCTGTCATGGTTTGCAAAGGCACTGTGCTATATGTATGTCAACTGGAAAATGAAGTGCACGAAGCCGATTGGCTGAGCCTGCAAAGACCTGGGGATTTGATTTGAAACTGTTTCTGTTCTGCTGCTGGGGAACCAGTTTGAACAAGTTTTGTTCAGTGAGTGTATGTGTGTGCTTGCTGAGTACTGCCTGGAAGGAAGATGGCTCTGTATTCAGAGAGGCCTGGCTATTTCTGAGGCCTTGTTTGCTCCTGAGAAAGAAGGGTGAAGAACCAGGACTGGATTCTTCACTAAAACAGATTTATGGACTAAGAAAGGACTGTTTATGACTGCAATCAGAGGGACTATGGTGAATACCACTGTTCTGTTGATCTCATGGAGTTAGTAAAGTTCATGTATTATTTGTATTATTTGTTCTGCAAATCTGAGTGGTGCATCATTGATCTGCAGGGTGGCTCTGGTAAGAGCTTCCATTTATCATCTACAATCCGCAACAATGTCGGCTACATGACCCTGGAGGTGTCTACAGACAACGCCGGCTCTTCGGTCTAGAAATGGAGATGAGCAGCAACCCCCCAGAGTTGGACACGACTAGACTTAATGTCAGGAGAAAGCCTTTACCTTTACCTACACTGCCATCTAATGCAGTTCAATGAAGTTAAACTGCATTCTGGCACAGCATTGTATGGCCATGTAGATGGGGCTGGGAATGGGGATAAATCATGAGCCACATGTCCCACCAAACTCCAGTTTTTACCCCCAAATCCCATATCAATCTTCTATAGCCCTTAACCCATTTTTGTCAATTTGGGGACTTAGGAAGTGGTGTTGGGATATTGGCAGCAAAGCTTAGCCATAAGTGACGATGGTGAGGAGGTGTAAGTAAATGATGAAATTCCATTCCAGACATAATTCACATGCCATGTAAAGTGCATCTTGTTCCGTTCTCTCTCCAAACTATCTATAAAGAGTAGGATCATCCGGAATCTGTCTTTTAATGGTACAGAAATGCAAATTATTTATGGGCAAAAGAAAAGCATACTCTGGGAATCCAAACCCAACAAGATTTACCAGAACTATAAATCATCCGCTGCTTTCAAAGCAAACCAGCAAGATGGGAACAAGAGTTCACAAGGTAGGGGCAAGATGGGACAAATATTTCAGATGCACATTAAAAAAAACTGAATCTGGGCTAGATCTGCAGTGGAGAAAATCTGGAGGTTGCAGAAGGAAAAAAGGAAATCTTCAATGCTGTTTTTAATTGAAGGCACTGTTTATAAAAGGACATGCTTTGATGAACCAGACATTTTGGGCCACCACCAAGGATGAGGGTAATTGGAGTTATGGTCCAATGCATCTGCAGTGTCCAAAACTCAAGCGTTAATATAATGTATGGTAGTTGCACAGCTAATATGTTTTAATAATAATAAAATTAAGAAGAAGAAGAAGAAAAAGAAGAAGAAGAAGAAGAACATCAACAACAACAACAACAACAACAACAACAACAACAACAACATGCCCTGGCAGAATATGTAAAGCAAAGTGAAGTACCTGCTTTAATTGAAGTCAAAAATCAGAAACTCCTCAAAGCACAGCAGACAAAAAATCAGTACAAGAAAACTGCACTACAAACTAGAGCTAACAGCTGGCACAACAAAACATTTCATGGAAAGTTCCTTGACAAAATTGAAGGAAAAGCTGACAAGGAGAAGACCTGGCTATGGCTCACGAATGGGACACTGAAGGAGACAGAAGGCCTGATCCTTGCAGCCCAGGAGCAAGCCATCAGGACAAATGCAATTAAGGCCAAGATTGAAAAATCAGCTGATGACCCAAAATGCAGATTGTGCAAGAAAACCGACGAAACCATTGATCATATCCTCAGCTGCTGTAAGAAAATCGCACAGACAGACTACAAACAGAGGCACAACCATGTGGCCCAAAAGATTCATTGGAACTTATGCCTCAAGTACCACCTCCCAGCAGTAAAGAATTGGTGGGATCACAAACCTGCAA